>NC_064628.1:18145669-18448699 GCF_023864275.1 Schistocerca cancellata | reverse complement strand
TATCAACGGACCCTGTGTTTTCTGTGTCGACGGACCCTGTGTTTTCTGTGGATGGTGACTTAACTTTAGCATTGACATTAACCATTCCTTTACTCATGGTAATGGTTGGCTTAATGTCGCCATGGTATGTGGGGGTACAGGAGTACCTAATGTTCCTGGACTTGAAAGCTTTGTAGACAGCCCAGCCCAGCCCAAGCTAAGCTAATATGAGCTAAGCTAAGCTAAGCTAACCTAACCTTAACCTTAACCTAACCTAACCTAACCTAACCTAACCTAACATAACCTATCCATCGAGAACATTGTATTCTCAACATCTGCTGCAGACAAGAAGAAGAATGCTGTGAAGAACGTTGCTGCTACTGCACTTGTCGACGGACCCTGTGTTTTCTGTGGATGGTGACTTAACTTTAGCATTGACATTAACCATTCCTTTACTCATGGTAATGGTTGGCTTACTGTCGCCATGGTACGTGGGGGTACAGGAGTACCTAATGTTCCTGGACTAGAAAGCTCTGTAGACAGCCGAGCTGGGCCGGGCCGGGCATGTATAATTGTTCTAAGGGGACGTTTCAAGCCCTTGAAAACAGGCAAATTACCACGAAAAATAGTGTTCTTCAACCTTAGTTTTCCTCCTTTAGCACTGACCATCTGTAATGCCCAGACAGTGATATGATCGTCGGTTACAACAAAATTTTTGAGCAGGATTACCAAAAATTAGAATCAATAGGAGTACCAGTAATTTTTGTAATATTCAATCACTTATAACTTCTCGATAACAGCAGCGCACAGTGGACAGACTAAGTTTTTTTTATATTCATTTTTAATTTAATATTTTTATTCCATGTATCTTGAAACTGACTGGGTCAAAAGTTTTCATTATTTGTTAGATTTCGTTTATTACAGGAAATAGTATGAATAAAAAGACGAAAATCGATTATTTCAGAAACAAGTTATTTTGAGCGGCTTTAACAGTTAGGTTAATCTGGTGTGGAAGAAAAAGCGATATAGGAAAACTGGTTATTTTTGCGATAATCGCTATCGTTTGGGTACTCCGATATCTTGTGAAAATTCTGGTACGGTTATATGAAACGAGACTTGCGAAGGGATTGCAGCTTGCCCGATAGCACTGCTTACCCTCAGAGACGAGCAGAGAACGCTGCTACCGAGACGTCGTTCTGGTCGGACGTGCCCGCGGGCACCGCACGCGAGCCATGGTGCAGATGCTACGCCGATGAGCTTAACGCGCACGACCACACGTGACCTGTGGCCTGCGCAGCCGGGGAAACTAGCAGGAGCCAAACCTAGCCCCCGGCGATCTGCACATTGGTGGAAGCTCGTTTGCTGCCGTACAGCTGGAGAAGGAAATACCAGCGTTAATCACACACCAAAATACTGTCGTCCCGTCGTCCTTTCACTCTCACTCCTCATTACCTGCCGTCGATTACAGAAATTTCTGCTTCAGAAGTTTCCACCACCTGCAGGACTTCAAGGATGTCTGTGATACAGGGGTATCTATGACGGGCGTTCAATAAGAAATGGAATACGCTTTTTTACTTGACCAGTAAAAAAAAATGCGTAATTTGAAGTGGGACAGCGCGTAATATTGCCGCTTCAGCCCCTATGTCTCAAGATGTTCCGAAAGGTGGCAGCGCTATTCGTAGCCTTGAAAACGGCTTTTGTAACGGAGGTGCGTTCCCAGCAGAGAGCTGTCATAATTTTTTTAGCGGAAAACCAATGCGTAAGGAGACCTGACGGTGAACAAAAGCACGGTGAGTCGTTGGGCGAGACGTCTGCCATCATCGCACCAAGGTCGCGCAAACTATCCCATTTCCCTCGCGCCTTGCGGCTGCACACAGTTGCGACTCCCGTAATGATGAAACTTGAGAAAACACTCATTCGAGTTGATGGACGAACCACTAGGAAAAAAGTCGCTGCGCAAGTGGACTTCCCTGTCGGTAGTGGCGACACACTCGTCCACGAGTTGGGGTACTCAAAGACGTGTGGCCGCTGGGTTCATCACCGCCTAACACAAACCATAAAGAGCAACGAAGGATCACCCGTGCGGAATTGCTTGTGCGTTACGAGGCTGACCGTGACAACTTTTCTCAAACATCGTCACATGCGATGAAAGATGGGTTAGAAACCTCTTCAGCGTGTTCGACGTCATACAAACGGAAACGAATTTCTCTATAACGCAAGGCCTCTCACATGTCTGCGCACCCGAGAGGAGCTCACAAAACTTCACTGGACTGTTATTCTTCGTCGACCCTACAGCCTGGATCCGCCACCTTCTGACTTCCATCTATTTGGGCCAAGGAAGGAGGCACTCCACGGGAAACAGTACTTGGATGATGGGGAGGTTACTGGTGCAGCAAGACATTGGCTCTGACGTCGACCAGTAGAGTGGTACCGCGCGGTCATACACGCCCTCCTGGTAAGGTGGCGCGAAGCAGTCGCACTGAACGGAGATTATGTCAAAATATAGTGTCCTGTAGGCAAAAAATTGGGGAATAATATGGTCTATTGGAACACTGAAAAAAACGAATCTACTTTCAGAAAAAAAGCGTTACATTACTTATTCAACGCCCCTCGTAGTACACACAGCTATTAGTTATTAAAGACAAGGAAGAGATATAAGAACGGTTTGCCAATGCCAATGCAAAGAACATGCAAGAGCAAATGAACGGAATGAATAGTGTCCTGAAATGAGGTTATAACATGAACATCAACAAAAATAAAACAGGAGTAATGGAACGTAGTCGAATTAAATCAACGATACTGACTGAATTAGATTAAGAAAGGAGACATTAATTGTAGTCGATGAATTCCGCTACATGGCCATCAAACTATCGATTGGTGAAATTCAGTGGACATAAAATCTATACTGGCAGTAGCAACAAAAGCGTTTCTGAAAAAGAAAAAGTTTTTAGCATCGAATATATTTTTAAGGCTTGCGATATCTTTTCTGAGGACGTTTGTATAGAGTCTAGCTTTGAACGGAAGTTAAACGTGGTTGATAGACAGTTCAGGCGAGGAGAGAATAGATGCCTTTCGAAATACGCGTATAATGCTACAAATTAAAGTTTAAAATTAGATTGGTAGATGAATAACTAATGAGCTGGTACGGAATCTAAGTGGGGAGGAAATAGTGTTGTGGCACAGTTTAAGTGAAAGAAGAGAATGGGTGATAGGACACACTATGAGCCACTAAAATTGTAAAGGAGGACCAAAGCTTCAATACAGTAAGCAACTTAAAATTGATCTAGGTCGCAGCAGTTATGCTAATAAGACAGACTAGCATGGGGAGCTTCATCAAACCAGTCGTCAGACAGAACACCACAACAGCGACAGTTGAACGGAACGGATTGTGTCCTGAAGAGATGTTATAAGGTGAACATCAACAAAGGTACAGAATTTTGACAAAGAAGGAGCAGATTTCGAAAATTTATTTCTCAAAAACCAGAAAGGGTAGAAGTACAATTCTAACGTTCCTAGAAAGGGGAAAGGGTCATATCTCAGTGTTCAAACGATTATCTAATCACTATGAACGGTCATGCACTCAACGTGTGCACCACGTGTTACACGACAAAACACCAGTTTGGCAGCTCATTTCTCGCCACGCAAGAATCATCTAGTCTCTAGTTACCGAATCCGCAGTTTCAACAGATCGATGGTACAGATCTTGAAGAGTAGCAGGCTACATATTCTAGATACTTACTAAGAAAATCTTCTCTCCTAAAGGACACCAAAGGCGTAACACATGTAATATGGTGATCATGTTACACTCATACACAGACGTATAGCACCACGACAAATCACAGAAAAATCCAGAGACAATAGAAAGTGCATAAAATATAGGGACTTTTTCTTTCCATCATCAGAATCAATATAGCCTACGTAAGTGTTTGTGCGTGGAACCACCCGCCATCAGTCACTGATTTTTGTGTTTGATGCTACCCTTGTTACCGCCGTTGTTCACTATAAATAACGGATTTTCAGCGGCAGCTGTTGTGATTGCGGTGATACGAATGAAGAAGTGGCCATCGTATTTTGGTACTCACCAGGACATCTGTCTCAATTCGATGTATTTTTGAAGGAGAAAAATCTAGACATTGTTCTATAATTTTCTCGATACTTTACGTATGTCCTCGATTAAAGGTTATTGTAAAGGAATTTTCCGCGAATATAGGCAAAAGACTAAGACAGAAGTGGAAGATATTAAAGAGTCCATGTCTAAGATTGAAAATAGAGTAGGGAGTTTAGAAAAGATGGTACAGGATGAGCAATTTACTGTATCACTGATAGTAGTGTAGATAAAGGATGGGAGTAGTTTCAACAATATAAATTTTGATCCTAATGGAGATGTACATCCTGTGTCCTTTGTGAATAGTTTGAGGGGTCAGTTTACTACAGATTGGACAGAAAAAGATAAGCTAAGGAGGGCAAGTGCTTGTTTAAAGGGAGAAGGTTTAGATTGGGGAGCTGATGCAACAGAAAAGTATGAAACATTTGAGGATTTTGTCAGCGTTTTTGAAAGAGTACTGGTCGAAAGAAAAACAAAGTGATGTCATAGAAGCTTTTAAGAAGGCCCCGTGGTATGACAGGTGGAGTAGGGAGAATATGAGAGAATATTGTGACAAGTAGATCAGTAAACTGAAACATTTGGACAGCCCATGGAGTGACAAAGACACTATAGAAGTATTGATAGGGAAGTTGTCTCCTAATAGAAGATGTTGGTTGATAGGAAATCTTAATACTGTTAAAGATTTTCTGAACAGAGTAAGGGATGTAGATAGGTGGCAAGTGGGCTGTTCATTTAATGAAAACAGTCATGTAGATGGTCATCAAGAGAATCAGCATATAATAGGAAGAGTGAACCAAGTAAATGTTAGAGGTAGAGGAAGAGGCCGAGGCCGAGGAAATTTCAGAGGAAATAGCCAAGGTTATCAGACAGTAGGGGAGTCACGAGAGGGAAACGGAACCCCGCCCCAGTGATGGCCCGTGCTGGGGCGGGTCATAGGTTAGGGCCTATTGAATTTTCAAATCACCATGGTATTGTAAGGGATACAGTGATGTGTAATAGCATTAGTAATGATTACGGTGATAGGGTGTGTAGTCATCATGGTCTGGTGATTGAAGAAATTGGACCTGAAGTTAATGGTGAAGGTGGTAAGGAATTAGGGGACCCATGTATGGAAAGATTTTCCCAGATGTATGAAGGAGTTAAAGAATATGAAGGGCAGCGAAAGAGGTTGATAAAGGAACAGAAGATATCGCAAAATGCTAGTGATAATAGTGCAGGGAAGAATATGAGTAACGGTTGCAGTATGGGAGGAGAGAAAGATATTAGTGAAAAGGGCGCTTTCCATGAAAGTGATGATTTAAGAAAAGATGTTAAGCTAGGAGAAGGGTCAATTTCTGAGGTCAATGGAGAAGTGATGAGTACAATTGCTTTGAACCATAAAGACAGAGTAATTAATGAGGAAGAAGTTATGGTTTGTATTATTCATAGAGATGTAGGAATAGCAGCTGATGATAAGGAGGAAGTAGGTGTTTGTGCTCTTCAGAAATGTTTAGAAGGGAATGAAAGTTCAAAGTTGAATTGTGATGGCTGGGTTCATAGTGAAATTGAGCAGAATTTGTTACGTGAAGAAAGTAGTGATGAGGATGATAGGATTAAGCAACCTTTTGTGAGAATTGCAGTATATGGTGGGGAAGAAAAAGCTCTTTTGGCTATTGATAGTGAAATTAGTGCTATTGCTGAACGTTTATTTAATAAAATAAAGGAGCATAATGAAGTGATGAATGTACCAGTAGTAGGTTTGAAGATAGTGGGTGCCACAGGGAAATTAAGCAACGTTATTAAACATCAAATAATTATGGAATCTGAGATTGGGGACATAGGTCTAGTACATAATTTTTCTGTAGTACATGGATTAACAGTGAATATTATATTGGGCATGGATTGGCTGACAGAGTGCAAAGCAGAGAAAAATTGTGGGGAAAGTTTTGTTAATTTCGAGGGTGATGGATCAAGGATCAGTGTGAAGTTTGATGGATTGGCTATAGACAAGGATCACTTATTAGGGCATTTGAAAGTGAAGATGATGCCTGTAAGGGCTAGTTTGGGTGATGTTAAGCTGAACTTGGATGATAGAAGTGAGGTGGATACAAATGGACTTACAGATGAACTGGATAAACAAATGTCTACGTTTGAAAGGTTAGCTGAATCTCAGAAAGAAGTTGTGTGGGTAAATAGAGAAGTTTTTTTTGACAAACCGGGAAGAGTAAAGAATTTTGAATGTAAGTTGGATATCAAACTGCATGAACCTTATTCGAAAAAACCATACTCCATACCGTTCGCTCAGAGGGAAGTGGTGAATAAAGAGATTGAGAGGATGTTGGATTGTAGTGTTATAGAGAGAGGGAAGAGTGAATATAATTCACCTTTAGTCATTGTGGGCAAGAAAGATGGTAGTGTGAGACTAGTTATTGATGCCAGAATGTTAGATGAAGTGTCAAGGAGAGAAACCGATAGGCCAAAGAGTATGGAGGGGATGTTACAGAGGTATCATAAAGTAAACTATCTTAGTAGTCTCGATCTGACCTCCTGATAGTGGCAGGTGCCACTTGCCAAGGAATATAAGAAGTATACAGCATATTTGGTAAACGGGAAATGTTATCAGTACACTGTTGTCCCCTTCGGGCTGAATATTAGTGTATCTGTTTTTATACGAGCCCTTGATCAACTATTAGGACCAGAGTTGAGTTCAAAACTAACAATATATGTGGATGACCTATTAGTTGCCACTGAGTCACGGGAAGAACATGGTTGTTTATTAAATGAGCTGTTTCAAGCCTTAAGGAGAGGGGACATGACCCTGAGACTCAAAAAATGTGAGTTTGTTCGCAAGGAGATAAAGTTGTTGGCTAGAATTTTGTCAACTACTGGTATTAAAGTCGATCCAGACAAAACGAAAGCAATTAAAGAGTGTCCGTCCCTGAGGAACAGAAAAGAGTTGAAATCACTTCTGGGTATGTGTAATTTTTACCGTAATTTTCTGTCAGGGCAAGTTTTTAACAACTCATGGTTGAATAAGTTATTGAGTCCTAAAGTGAACTATGTTTGGACAGAAGAGTGTCAGAAAGCCTTTAATGAACTTAAGGAAGCTTTGAAAGAGGAAAAGATTTTATACCATCGTGATCTTAGTAAACCATTTTGTTTGGGGACTGATTCGAGTGGGTACAGTATTGGAGTGGAATTGTTTCAAAATTTTGGGGATGAGGAAAATGCAGATCATAGGACCACAGCCTTTGCAAGTAGGTCATTGACCAGGTATGAGAGAAATTACACTGTGACTGACTGTGAAGCACTGGCAGTAGTTTAAGGATTTCAAAAGTTTAGAGGTTATCTATGGGGAAATAAAACTATCATTTATACTGATCACAGAGCCCTTATATTTTTCAAAAAGTTTTGGCTGCTACATAGACGGTTAACAAAATGGACTTTGTTCTTACAACAGTTTCCTTTTGAGATAAAGTATGTTTAAGGTACACAGAACAAAATTGCAGATAGTTTATCCAGGTTACCGTTGAGTGGAGATAATGAGGTAGGGTACGATATGGATAAGGAACATGTAAAATTATTTTATATGAGAGCTGTTCAAGGGGAAAAGAAAACTGAAGGGATTTGTAAAACCATGAGAAGGTACCAGAATTAGGATGAAATATGGAAGACGGTGAAACGTGAGTTGGAAAGGAAGGATAGTAACAATAAATTGCCAAAATATTACAAAATTCATGATGGGGTATTGTTTAGGCGAACTGATAAAAATTCGGATGATTGGATAGTGTGTTGTCCTCGGCAATATATAGATGAGATAATTGATTATATAGATTTGAGTTCTGGACATGTGGTTGCTAAGAAGTGTATACAGAAATTAAGGGAAAGTGTGTCTTTTGACAACATGGTAAGGAGAGTGAACAAACGAATCAAAACCTGTGACAAATGTCATAGAGCAAAAGTTACAAATCAAACTTGTAAGCTTCCTATGGAAAATATTAAACCAAATGATATGATGGAACTGTTTCTGTGGATCTTTATGGTGCATTGGCGAAGACTAAGGGAGGTTTTATGTACAATTTTGTGGCCTTAGAAGTATTTTCTAAATTTATAAAACTATCCATTACGTAAAGCTAGTGGGAAAGCCGTTTTGAGCCAATTGGAAGGTGATTATTTTGTGAAGTTTCGGAAACCTAAGGCCATATTGTCTGACAAAGGGCCTCAGTTTGCTTGTAAGAAGCGGAAAGAAGGTCTTACTAATCAGGGAATCACAGAAATTTACACTTCAACATATCACCCACAGGGGAACCCCATAGAACGTTATATGAGGGAGGTTGGCAGATTCTGCTGTACCTACTGTAGCAGTAACCACAGTTCTTGGGGAGATATAGCAGGAAATATCGAATAGGTTATGAATAATGTTGTTCATGATGTAACAGGGTTTACTCGTCAGGAGATTGTGAAAGGTGAGAGACAGAAAACTTTGGTGGAGGAAAAGTTATCTTTCCATACTAAAGAGGAATTAAGTTGGGACGAAAAGAAGAAAAGAGTAAGAGAGCTGGTAGAGAAGAAACTGTTGGAAAGGAAGAAAAGACATGACGCCAAAGTAAAAGGTGTTGAATTAAAAATAGGGGATTAGTTTCAGTTAAAACATATGAGAAGTCTAAAGAAATAAATAGTGAGATTTCTAAATTCTTTGATATGTACAAAGGTCCATTTGAGGTGGCTGGTATACTCCACCAGAATCCATTTTATCTGGTTTACCCAAAATCGAAAAAGAGGTTTGCTCTTAAAAATATAGTGGATTTAAAGCCTTATAGTGCAAGGAATCTGAAACCCAAATTGGGTATTTGGTTAGTAAATAATTTTGTGAGAAGCAGAATATGACTTATAACTACTGAACAGGGTCAAATGTTAATGAGATGGTAAAACGATAAACTTTATGTATACACATGTCAGACCCTGAAATTTTAAATAGTGACCATATTGTGATAAATTAGACCAATTTATGTCAAAGAACACAGACAATATGATGTGGTAATCTGCAATTTTGCAAATTATATTTAATGATATGACACACAGTTAGGGAATACTCACTCCAAAAGATGACACACACACACACACACACACACACACACACACACACACACACACACACACACACACACACACACATATATATATATATATATATATATATATATATATATATATGTATGATGTGTGTGCAATTGATATTTGACACCGGCCGGAGTGGTCGAGCGGTTCTAGGCGCTACAGTCTGGAACCGCGCGACCGCTATGGTCGCAGGTCCGAATCCTGCCTCGGGCATGGATGTGTCTGATGTTCTTAGGTTAGTTAGGTTTAAGGAGTTCTAAGTTCTAGGGGACTGATGACCTCAGCAGTTAAGTCCCATAGTGCTCAGAGCCATTTGAACCATTTTTTTTATATTTGACAGGCAACATGTACCATATTTATTTTGTATCTGTGACAGTGAGGGTAAATAAAAAATATGATGTTGTGAGAGAGAGAGAAAGAGAGAGAGAGAGAGAGAGAGAGAGAGAGAGAGAGAGAGAGAGAGAGCAAGCTTTAAAAACAATAATACAATGACAAGACTTTGTGTGGGGAAAATATGAACGTTTATGTGTATATATTCACATTCATAGTGTATAATTGTAGCTGTATATATTTTCTTGGACTGAATACATAATGTTTGTTCTTCTTTTTCATTATGGTCAAATTTCCATAGTGTAATGAATTGGTTATTTGCTTCAGTGAGAGATATGTTTTGCTTAGTATCTGAAAGTTATGTAATTTTTTTTGCTATTAGATAAGTTCATCTCTTTTAATATTGATTGACAATTCAGAATGCAAACTGACAAAGTGCCAAAGTTAAACATAAAAAAATCACTTGTAGCTTATGGCTTATATGTGTAAGGACATTTTATCATAAGATGTACTAGGAAACATCTCATGATATAATAGGGGGCACATGTAAAGACATTGCTTTCCCAGAAAGTCGATAATATTTTTTTCTTTTGTGCATTACCTTGTCATAGTACGTAAGTATCATTTATTTCAACTATTCTTTATTTGTTAATACGTCACATTTTTCTTCATTCATTTTGCTACTGTTTTATATTTTATATTGTACGAATATGAATGTTCTGGTTTATATGCTTCGTAAATCTTTGATTAGGCTAGAAGAAGTACTGTGTCAGAGATAGAGAGAAAGAGAGAGAGAGAGAGAGAGAGAGAGAGAACGACTATCGATAGAGAGCGTACGAGTTGTTGTGGTATCGTGTCCGGTTTGCGGGTGGAGAAACGTTGCAAAGTTCGGCGTAAAAGGCGGTGATTATCATGTGAAACAGAGATGAGACAGTATTTATGGATGTACTAAACTATATATTGTTTATAAAGTACACGTTTTTGGGTTAGCAGTCGGGTTGTTACTTCTTTTACATGGTATTTTAACAACTTTCCAAGTTTTTTTCTTCAGGTGTCAAGCAAAGTTTCGTTCACCGTTGTTTGAACCTCACAGGAATTTAAGAACAACCAAAAGGCCGTGTCAAATCGTACAAATTTTTAAGAAAACTCTCTCAGAAAATAAATCTTATCAAGCACTTAGATGGCGGTGTGTAAATCGTATCTTCGTGTCTCCTTGTGGGACCTTTTTTCAGGATGAAGCACAAACGACAGCACCGTGTTCCAGAGACATTAATATAGCACAAGAATCAGTTTCAAAGTTACTAACGTATGCTGCGTCGTTGCTAAGCACTTCCATGTAGAAGATCGACCAGGAAAACTTTCATTGTCCACCGGAAACGTTGACGTGTATAGCTCACTTCATGACCTACTGGAGGCAATGGTTTCTCTACAAACTGTAATTCGTTGTGGCAATTGTGTGTCAAATTTTGTTCACATTCATGGATTTTCTCCATGTGTTCTCTAATGCCTTCAAAAACCCGCTGTTTTGTATGGCGAGTAGTCTGTAATATGTTAATGCCATTTAAAAGCGGCATCTGTAACGCTTTTCTTCGAATTGTAGGTATTACATTTCCCACTTACACGTTAGTGGTGAAAAGTCTTCGGACAGTAGAACGGAACTGAAAATGGCAGTCACAATACCATAGGATGAGTTCCCTTAAGATATTAGTGAAGAGTCTGGAAAACAAAGAGAAAAATCTATCTGCATTCCAAAAGTCTGGGAGATATCTACTGAAAAGCACAAAAGCCTGGCACCGTTTTGGAAGAGAGTTCAGACTTTCATGTGACTTGCGATGTTTGCTTGGAGAAGATTAAGTAAATACAACATAACACCACTGAGAGAAGACGTGTAGAAAGATTCAAGAAAATAATTGCACTAGGGGGGCAAAGTATTATAGCGACAAATTACGCTAAGACACAAGTAAAAGTCACTGAAAAGTTGATAGCAGTGGGAAAATTCCCAAGAACATAGTAGTGGTAAATTTTCTCTGCCTAACACATGACGATGGAGGAATGAATTTTAGCGAAAGTGATGACAAAATTTAAGTTCATGATTTTTGTCCAAGCTGTGTGTCGTAGTTCGCTATGAATGAGAATTATATTCTTGTTTTATCACAGGAAAAACAATGAATGGATACACACTTCGTGCAGTGGTAAAAGGTAAGAAATTTTGGAAATGGCTCAAGAAACGAGATGAAAATAAATACCTTCCAAATTTCCAGAATGAGATTTTCACTCTGCAGCGGAGTGTGCGCTGATATGAAACTTCCTGGCAGATTAAAACTGTGTGCCCGACCGAGACTCGAACTCGGGACCTTTGCCTTTCACGGGCAAGTGCTCTACCAACTTTTTTTTTTTACATTTTTATTGTATTTTACTAAAACATACATTTCAAGTTCAACAGTACAATTAATGATTAAACCATTGGCAACATTAAAAAAGAACCAGTTTTAAACTATTTTTATGCTAAATATGTCTTATACAGTAATAATGGTAAAACAAACTTTAATAGTGGGTTACAGTAAAAACTTTGCTCAAGATAACTGAGATTATTCTAAGGTGCAAACTATTGTCACCCAATCACTGGGTTTGTTTTCAAAGTTTAATTCACTGTTTAATTTGTAAACTGTCCATTGAATGAAAAATAATAGCATATTTAATACCAGTTTTCTTGACTATGAACCAGTTTAAATACAATCCAATTAAACACATACAACAACACACACACAAAAAAAAGTTCCGGAAGCAAGGTTAAAGTAAATAATAATAAGGAACCAAGTGACTTTGATTTTTCTTCTATTCGTTCTCGTTCAAGGTGTTGTAGTGGTTTCACATATTTAACCAACACCCATTCTTTCAAAAATGATCTTCAGCATGTTGCCATAGTGCTTCTTGTGGTTGCGATACGTGCTGATTTTTGCATATTCACACTTCATGTAAACGCGGAATTCTATCTCGTTGTCCGACCCAAGTGAGTGGATGACATAACTAATATATTTTCCCAGTAACCAGCTAATGGCGTTGGTTTTTAATTTCGGAAAGTATGTCATGTCCGGTCTCAGGAGGAGCGACGGCGTTATATATTGCGTAGACGATCTGGTGAGAAAGGCGATTTGTTGCCTGATCCAATTCCAGTTATGCACATTGCCACCACAGGTGAATCTGTGGCTGAGTGTATCCACCAGATTGCATTTTCCACAAAGGTGTGTCTGGTTTAAACCGATCCCATATAGTCTCTCGTTGGTGCTGATGACATTATTAACTGTTTTGTACCATGCGGAAATATCGTCTGTAGATAGCCCGGCATAGTTGATGTTCCGCCATACAGCTTTCCAGTCACAATTTTGGAATTTCATTTCAATTTTGTTTCTACCCTCATTTAACTTCCTTTCAAGTATGATGTCGCGCGCTGTGATACGTGTGTTGCTTCTGATTTCGTCACTAAGATAACTTGCTTGGAGGAAAAAGTTCCTCACATACTGCAGACGGGCATTAATCCTTCGCACATCAATCGGTGCTTGCAGGCTATGGGGTGTCACAGCCTCAAAGAGCTTCGCGGTTATACATTGTGGAAGTTCTCTGAGTATATGGAAAGTCCGTTTGAGGAAGAGAGCAGACGCTTTATTGCGAATATCCACCAAACCGAGGCCCCCGTTTCTGACATCCAGTATAACCGTAGTCGCACCAACCCTGAATATGTCTCCTCGCCATAAATAATTGGTAACAGTGGACATGATCCCTTTCGCTACTAGTTTAGGGATTGGAAATACCTGCGCAGTGAAATACGCTTTAGACAAAACGCAGGAGTTTATGAATCTGACTTTTTGTACCAGGTCCATAGTTCGATGGATGTTCTCCATTACAGCACCATGAACTTTCCTCCTAGTTTCCGTCCAGTTAAAAGCAGCCATCCGCATCGGACATGCCATTAAGGTGATTCCCAAAGTTTTATGTTTGTTGTCTTGTTTTGCCCATGCCAGTCGAAGGTGATCTAGGCCCCGTAGATTCAATATTTGACTTTTGTTTTCATTTGCTGTCGCTCCCGACGCTAGACAATATCTTTGGATTTCTCTTTCCAGTGTAACTGTCTCCTCCTTATTCCTTATTACAACGCCCACGTCATCAGCATAAGCTCGTATGACAGTTTTCTCACCACTCAATGTTATGCCTGTTAATCTTGCGTGGACAGTGCGGAAGAAGGGCTCTAATGACACTGAAAATAAAAACATTGATAAGGGACTGCCCTGTGGAACCCCTCGCCTTATCTGTATGGGTTTAGATGTTTGGCCGTTGATTGCAATTTTCGCATTTACACCTGTTGCAATATTCCTTAGCATGTTCACAATCTGGGGGTGGAGAGCCATTCTTGACAGCGTCGCAAAGAGGTATCTATGACTAACGCGGTCAAAAGCTTTGTTGAAATCGATAAAGATTAAAGCACATTTTATACTTGTCACTGAGGTAATTGCAATGACGTCTCTGTATGCAGATAGACTTTCGAATATCGTTCTGGTCGGAGAGCAAGATTGGTGATGACTCAATATTTTGTTGGAAAAGGCAGAGAGTCTTTTGTTGATAATACGCGAAATTATTTTGTAATCAGAATTTAGTAGCGAAAGAGGCCGAAAATTGTTTAAGTTGGTTTTGCCTTTACTCTTAGGAATCAGTACTATTTTACTTTCCTTAAACTCTGCAGGGACCGTTTTTCCGTTCAGGACCTCATTTGCCATGGAAGTGATCTTGTCCCCAATTATAGACCAGTAGCGGGCATAAAACTCCACAGGGAGGCCATCAAGTCCCGGAGATTTTTTGAGAGGTGAGTTACGCACTGCCTCATGCACTTCATCTTTAGTAATAGGTGACAGGATGTCAGCGTTGTCTGTTCCCGACAATTGTGGACCTAAAATAGTGAGAAAATCCGCGAGAGCTGCATCTTCCACTGTGGTAGGGGCATATAAGGTTTCATAGTACCTGTGGACTTCGTCCAGTATTTCTTTCTGGCATGTGAGCTTTGTACCAGTATGCGTCTGGACTTCATCAATAAAAGTTTGACGTCTATTTTTAGCATGCCGCACCAAGTGAAACAGAGAAGCTGTTTCATCTGCTATGACTGATGTGGCTTTCGATTTAATTTTTAGTCCCTCCATCTGTTGCCGTTTAATGCTTAATAACTTGGCTTTTATTTTTTTGATATCATTCAGACGAATTACGTCATCATGTGCCTGTTTATATAAGTATCTTAAAACCTTATAATAAAACTCCATTGTATTCCTCAACTCCCTGTGCCTCGCTGCACTGTACTGCATGACAACTTTCCGCAGCCTTGGTTTAGCCCTCCTTGTCCACCAGTCAATGACTGTTGGGTGCTTGTCTACTGTGCGGAGGCACATAGTCCACGCAAACCTTACTTCCTGTTCCAGTTCTTCGTCAGTTAAAACAGAGATATTTAAGTTCCATTGGCCTCTGAATCGACGGGTTGGCTGTACACTTAGATTAAAGCAAGTTAAAAGTGTACTGTGATCGCTAAAATACACTGGAATAGTCTCAACGTTTAATAAATAATTTTGCAAATTTGATGACACGTAAATTCTATCTAGTCTGCTGCGAGAGTGGCTGGTTATATACGTGAACCCGACTGACGTCGGGTGCTGAAGTTCCCACACATCCTTAAGGTGTAGATCACTTACTAACTTTTTTAACTGTGGCGAGTAGTTGAAGTTGGGTTGTTGATCTTTCTGGTTTAAAACACAGTTAAAATCTCCACCTAGTATAAGAGAACACGGATTTTTCCTCAATAAATAAATCAGTTCATCTTGAAAAAACTTCGCACGATCCAATTTATGGGAAGTTCCTGATGGGGCGTAAAGGTTAATCACTGTCACATCGAAATTTTTATGCCTATTGCTCTTCCTGATTCTAGTCGTTCGATTTCAGTCACCGGAATGCGTTCCCTTATAAGAATGGCTGTACCGATATTGGCTTCCGTAGAAACATTAACAATTTCAAAAAATCCTGGGATCCGAAATTCCGCTATCGCAACTTCTTGTAGCAACCCGTCTGTGATTCGCTACGTCGCTCAGTGTTGGCTTGGCCGCCGTCAGAGATGGAAATGTTGATCGCCGCCCTCGCCACATGCGACATTCGAGCAGTAATCCGGTTTCTCTATGCAAGGAAGTTACCACCCATGGAGATTTATTGGCAACAGTCTGAGGTTTATGATGAAGAGTGCATGTCCGTTTAGCACGTCCGCAGATGGTGCAGGGCTTTTGCGGAGGGTCGCATGAAAGTTAACGATGAAGACTGGAGTGGAAGATCGCGGGTTTTGGATACGATTGTCCAGAAGATCAACAGCGATCTGCTCAAAGATCGGAGCGTCACTGTCCATGACCTTGTTGAACACTTTTGTGAAGCTTTCCACGGCACAATTGAAAGAACTTTAACAGAAACGTTGCGTTATCGCAAAGTGTGTGCTTACTGGGTTACCCAGATGCTGACTGATGGACACGAGGAGCAATGCCTTGACCATGCTCGCAAGTTTCTTCAACAATGTGAGGAGGGAGACAAGGAGAAGTTGTTGGACTCTATTGTCATGGGAGATGAAACATGGGTGTTTCATTACATCCCTGAAACAAAACAAGTCTCTCAGTGGCATCACTCCGGTTCACCACCACCAAAAAAATTCAGACAAATGCAATCAGCAGGAAAGGTTATGGCGACCATGTTTTGGGATAGGAAAGGGGGTACTCCTCATCGATTTCATGGGACCTGAGACCACAATAAACTCAGACAGATATTGTAAAACATTGACCGAACTCCAGCGAGCAATCCAGAATCGCCAGAGAGGACGACTGACAGAAGGAGTAGTGCTTCTTCACGACACGCTGGACCCAACGTCGCTCGTCAAATACGGAGCCTTTGAAGAAATTTGGGTGGACTGTTACGCCCCATCCCCTGTACAGCCCAGACTTAGCTCCCAGTGATTGTCACCTCTTCCCCAAGCTATGTGGCAAACGCTTCAAGAGCGATGATTGAAGTCTAAGCAGAGGTCACACGCTTCCTCAATGGTTTGGTGGGAGACTTCTTCGACTCAGGGATACGAAAGCTGGAGCACCGTCTTCAAAAGTGTGTCCAAACAAATGGATACTATGTTGAAAAATAGACAAAAGTGTAAGCTTTTCAATGACGTATAAATTAATAACAATAAACAAAGTTTTCTATTTGTAAAAAAATATGGGAACCTTGAAATGTTTTACCAGCTGCGACATAGTCGCGAATATGAACAGTGATCCAATACTGTCAAATGTTCTTTTATTCCAGCCTTTGATCGCAATGTATATTCCTTTCACGACGACTGGATATGGAAACCTTGCTTTTGGTACAACCCTTGTATGACGTCCTGATTATCCAGACTGACTGTAAAATACCGAGTAAGCACTGGTTTCGTATCACTGGATAAAAACTAAGATATAGTCATGGACCAGTAATTAATGTATGGTGAGTCACATGTTCACCCATGAAGTTGCTTATATAGGGAAGTACACTGATGCCAAACCAACGAGGCACAAGTCGACATGACTCATGAATTGTATTCTGTTTCTGTTTACCATGAATCCAAATCATCCATCCAGAATACAGAATCCCACACAATGTTATACTCTAGTCTCTATATTATGTCCATCTTTCATCTAAATTTCAGAAGACAATATACATGCGTGACGTGGAAATATCTAAGTGAAATTACACTGCTGTTCTCAGAAAAAAAGTTCCACTTTCTGTCCCACACTACTAGAATTTTACGAAGTCCCAAGGTCGAACTCCTCTGCTGTCTTTGCTCCTCCAATCGCGAAAACCAGACAGATCCAAAGGGAAGGAACACTCTGCCTGAAAAAATACTTGGTTTCCTTACCATTGCTGACTTGCTTCAACCCATGTTAGAAAAAGTTAGTCACTTTAATTAAGACATTCAATGTATTATGAATTCCTCACTCTGTGAATAAAGCAACATTAATGTACTATGCTCTGAAACTAAAACACTCCACGAATAATACAAAAATTATTTGGTACATTATTATGACAAGTCGCAAACAAAACTAGTCATCCAAATGAAACTGAGCTTCAGAAAGTAGCTGTGACAGAAATGGTGAACTTTCAAATCTTTGGCCACGAAATTCTATAATTATTTCCTCACAATAGCTGCAAACACTGTACCCAGTAATATACAAAGGGCGTTCAAAAAGTTTTGCAAGGTTGTCTCTAATTTTTTTATTTTTTGCAGGAGGAGAGTGAAATTTTTTGTGAACATACTTGGAACATTTAGCTATAAGTTGTTGTATAAAAGTATTTTCTTTTATTTACAGGTGAGCCTTAATGGACCGTGAGGTAGATGCCAGGTTGCGACAATGGTCGGTTATGGAATTCCTCTTCAAGACCGGCGATGACTCTGCCACATCGATTCACAGGAAGTTACTCCCTGTTTATGGGGAGGACGAAGTGCATTGCAGCAGTATCCAGCGGTGGCTGGTGATTTCTCTCTACTGCTCAATCCACAATGTGACGCCAGTGAGTGATGTGAATAAGGAGACCATTGATCAAATCATCAAAAATGACAGATGTGTGACGATACGACAGCTTGCTGAAACGACTCGTTTGTGATTGGGTAGTGTGGTATCACTGGTATGGTCACTAGGCTACAGAAAAATCTGTGCACGTTGGGTGCCTACATTATTGACAAGAGAAATGAAAACGATGAGGAAGAATGTGTTCGAGGGTCTCATGAAGATCTTTACTGAAGAGTGCAAACAGTGTTTTGACAGCATCATTACCCAGGATGAAACACGGTTGTTTTTGTCCGAACCAGAGAGCAAAACCTAATCCATGGAGTGGCGGGATCTGGATTCTCCTCGGAAGAAGAAACCAAGACTTTCACCAACAGTAGGCTGAAAGGTAATGGCCTCCTTCTTATGGGATCAGTGTGGTGTCATTTTCATTGACTTTTTGGAACCTGGCTCCACAATTAACCGGCACCATTACTGTTCGTCACTGCGAGGTGCCATCAAGACCCACAGAAAACAGCTTCAGGGTCAGCTCATCAGACTACACCATGACAATGCCAAACCCCATACAGCCCTTATGACGCAGGAGAAAATCAGGAAAATGGTTCCTCACACTCCCTACAGTCCAGACTTGGCTCCCTCTTAGTTTTACCTCTTTGTTCGTCTGAAGGCCCACCTGTGGGGTAAAACATTTGATAGTGAGAAGGAGCTTATGGTCGGTGATGGAGTTCCTTTCCAAGACCGGCGATGACACTGCCACATCGATTAACAGGAAGTTACTCCCTATTTATGGGGTGGACGAAGTGCATCGCAGCGATGGTATAAAAATCAATCCCCAGAATTTTACCAAAGTGGATTTACATAATGGGAAGAATGCTGACCAGATGCATCACAGCTGATGGAAGCTACATTGAGTAGGCTCAACGTATAGCTAAATGTTCTACATCTACATCTACATCTACATCCATACTCCGCAAGCCACCTGACGGTGTGTGGCGGAGGGTACCTTCAGTACCTCTATCGGTTCTCCCTTCTATTCCAGTCTCGTATTGTTCGTGGAAAGAAGGATTGTCGGTATGCCTCTGTGTGGGCTCTAATCTCTCTGATTTTATCCTCATGGTCTCTTCGCGAGATATACGTAGGAGGGAGCAATATACTGCTTGACTCTTCGGTGAAGGTATGTTCTCGAAACTTTGACAAAAGCCCGTACCGAGCTACTGAGCGTCTCTCCTGCAGAGTCTTCCACTGGAGTTTATCTATCATCTCCGTAACGCTTTCGCGATTACTAAATGATCCTGTATCGAAGCGCGCTGCTCTCCGTTGGATCTTCTCTATGTCTTGTATCAACCCTGTCTGGTACGGATCCCACACTGCTGAGCAGTATTCAAGCAGTGGGCGAACAAGCGTACTGTAACCTACTTCCTTTGTTTTCGGATTGCATTTCCTTAGGATTCTTCCAATGAATCTCAGTCTGGCATCTGCTTTACCGACGATCAACTTTATATGACCATTCCATTTTAAATCACTCCTAATGCGTACTCCCAGATAATTTATGGTATTAACTGCTTCCAGTTGCTGACCTGCTATTTTGTAGCTAAATGATAAAGGATCTAACTTTCTGTGTATTCGCAGCACATTACACTTGTCTACATTGAGATTCAGTTGCCATTCCCTGCACCATGCGTCAATTCGCTGCAGATCCTCCTGCATTTCAGTACAATTTTCCATTGTTACAACCTCTCGATACACCACAGCATCATCTGCAAAAAGCCTCAGTGAACTTCCGATGTCATCCACCAGGTCATTTATGTATATTGTGAATAGCAACGGTCCTATGACACTCCCCTGCGGCACACCTGAAATTACTCTTACTTCGGAAGACTTCTCTCCATTGAGAATAACATGCTGCGTCCTGTTATCTAGGAACTCCTCAATCCAATCACACAATTGGTCTGATAGTCCATATGCTCTTACTTTGTTCAATAAACGACTGTGGGGAACTGTATCGAACGCCTTGCGGAAGTCAAGAAACACGGCATCTACCTGTGAACCCGTGTCTATGGCCCTCTGAGTCTCGTGGACGAATAGCGCGAGCTGGGTTTCACATGACCGTCTTTTTCGAAACCCATGCTGATTCCTACAGAGTAGATTTCTAGTCTCCAGAAAAGTCATTATACTCGAACACAATACGTGTTCCAAAATTCTACAACTGATCGACGTTAGAGATATAGGTCTATAGTTCTGCACATCTGTTCGACGTCCCTTCTTGAAAACGGGGATGACCTGTGCCCTTTTCCAATCCTTTGGAACGCTACGCTCTTCTAGAGACCTACGGTACACCGCTGCAAGAAGGGGGGCAAGTTCCTTCGCGTACTCTGTGTAAAATTGAACTGGTATCCCATCAGGTCCAGAGGCCTTTGCTCTTTTGAGCGATTTTAATTGTTTCTCTATCCCTCTGTCGTCTATTTCGATATCTACCATTTTGTCATCTGTGCGACAATCTAGAGAAGGAACTACAGTGCAATCTTCCTCTGTGAAACAACTTTGGAAAAAGACATTTAGTATTTCGGCCTTTAGTCTGTCATCCTCTGTTTCAGTACCATTTTGGTCACAGAGTGTCTGGACATTTTGTTTTGATCGACCTACCACTTTGACATAAGACCAAAATTTCTTAGGATTTTCTGCCAAGTCAGTACATAGAACTTTACTTTCGAATTCATTGAACGCCTCTCGCATAGCTCTCTTCACACTACATTTCGCTTCGCGTAATTTTTGTTTGTCTGCAAGGCTTTGGCTATGTTTATGTTTGCTGTGAAGTTCCCTTTGCTTCCGCAGCAGTTTTCTAACTCGGTTGTTGAACCACGGTGGCTCTTTTCCATCTCTTACGATCTTGCTTGGCACATACTCATCTAACGCATATTGTACGATGGTTTTGAACTTTGTCCACTGATCCTCAACACTATCAGTACTTGAGACAAAACTTTTGTGTTGAGCCAACAGGTACTCTGAAAACTGCTTTTTGTCACTTTTTCTAAACAGAAAAATCTTCCTACCCTTTTTAATATTCCTAGTATGTTCACAAAAAATTTCATTCCCCTCCTGCAAAAAAAAAAAAAAAAAAAAAAAAAAAAAAAAAAAAAAATCTTGTGCTGATGTGACAGCATTACCCTTAAGTTTCTTTTGTGATCAATCAGTGACTTGGGGCAAATATCCAGACAGATTTAAATATGTGAAAGTAACGCCTTCTTCAAAACTGGACATAAGCAAATTACCAAAAATTACTGACTTATATCACTCCTACCAGTCTTTGTAAAAGTATTCGAGAAAGTGGCCTATGATACGATACTGACCCATCTAACAGGTTTAGTTCGTTAACCACACCTCAGTTTGTGTTTCGTTAACGCTTCTCCATACTGAAAGCATTAAAAGACCTCATAAATGAGGTGTTATCAGAACTAGGCAAGGTAGTTTATCCTTTTGGTATATTATGTGGCCACTGATTATGTGGAACAAAAACACATTACACAGCAATCTCAAGTACACTGAGGTGACAAAGTTCTGGGATACCCCCTAATATCGTGCCGGACCTCCTTTCAGCCGGCGTAGTGCAGCGACTCGGCTTGGAATAAACTTAACAAGTTGTTGGAAGTCCCCCCGCAGTAATATTGAGTCATGCTCACTCTATAGCCGTCCATAAATGCGAAAGTGGTGCCGGTGCGGGATTTTGCGCACGAAACTTACCCCTCAGCTATGCCCCATATATGTTCCGTGGGATTCATGTCGGGCAATGTGGGTGGCCAAATCATTAGCTCGAATTGTCCAGCACGTTCTTCAAACCAGTCGCGAACAATTGTAACCCAGTGACATGGCGCATTGTCATCCATAAAAATTTCACCTTTGTTTAGGAACGTGAAGTCCATGAATGGCTTCAAAGGGTCTATGATCGGTTCAGTTGGACCAGAGGACCCAGTCCATTTCATGTAAACGCAGCCCACACCATTATGGATACAACACCAGCCTGCATAGTTCCTTGTTGACAACTTGGGCCCGCGGTTTTGTGGTGTCTGCGCTACTCTATAACCCTACCATCAGCTGTTACCAACTGAAATCGGGGCTCATATGACCAGGCCACGGTTTACCAAGCATCTAGGGTTCAACACATATGGTCACCAGCCCAGGAGAGTCCCCGCAGGCGATGCTGTGCTGTTAGCAAAGACACCCGGGTCCGTAGTCTGCTGCCAGGTTTCGTCACTCTGTCCTAACGGGTATGATCGTCTTTCATCTCAAATTGATTTTTGCTGTTGTTTCACGTAGTGTTGTTTGTCTGTTACCACTGACAACTCTACACAAACGTTGCTGTTCTCGGTCGTCAAGCGAAGGCCATCAGCCACTGCGATGCCCGTGATGAGAAATAATGCCTAAAATTTGGTATTCTCGGCACACTATAGACACTGCAGATCTAGGAATACTGAATTCCCTAACGGTTTCCGAAACTGAATGTTCCATGCTTCTAGCTCCAACTACCATGCGGCTTCAATATCTGCTAATTCCAGCTCCGCCAATGTACTGCCCTTTCATATCTTGTATACGCGATACCTCCGCCATCTGTACACGTGGTTATCGCTATCACATAACTTTTGTCACCTCAGTGTGTTATGACACGAATGGCATCCCTCTTGCATGGATGGAATCTTGTCTCCATAACAGGTAACAGAGGGTCTCATTGAAAGACTCTCAGGCATGAAAATAACATCGTAAAGGGGCAATACAAGCTGTGTAGTGCCACAAAGGTCAGTACTGGGTCCACTCCTGTTGGAATGATTTAACACTGTAAACGGCAATTAAGAAACAGCAATGTTTGCTGATGGCATAAGCGTATTAATCAGACTTCCAAACTAAACCGTAGCAGACACAGCTCAGATGATAGACGAGCACGTCTACATGAGGTTCACAGCTAATAATATTAAGTCTTAATCTCATAAAGACTCGTATTATGCGATTTCAAACAAGTCATAAATGACCTTTTAGTGCCAGGAACAGATGTTAATAGTGATATACTGAATAAAGCAGAGTGTGTAAAATTCAATGGAATCTAGCAAGTTAAGATGGAGACAACACACGGGTAAGCTAATAAAGATGCTCAGGTCAGCGTTTTATACCCTTTGATGTTCTCGAACAGTGTTGACCTTAAGACAAGAGTGTTCGCCTATTCTGGATATTTTCAGTGCCTATTGCCTTACGGAATTTACTTCCGTGACAACGCACCTGAAGTAAATAAAGCTTTTGTTCAGCAGAAGTGAGTGGTAAGAATACTGTGTAGATTAGAGAACTGCACACCCTACGGAAGCCTTTTAAGGATCTTCAAAATTTAACACCCACTACCCAACACATCTCCTCTAAGGGGAGTTTACAGGACCTATGTGCTCAATATTAAATAAGCTACATTTACGTACCTTCATCTCAGTAAACAGTTAAGATAACAATCTAAAATTTGTACAGGTAACTTATCCAAGTAACTTATGTCTGCTGAAGCAGAATTAAGACAACAGATACGCAGCTATATATATTTTAATTATGCTATTTTTATTGTGAATATTTGTACATGTAAGCCCCTAGGGAAGGAGTACAGTGCCGCAATAACCTTGAGCTTCGAGTGTACCGCGTAAAAAAGATTCGGAGATCGGTGCACTCTAGTAAAATTATGCCTCCTCACCTGGACCAACAAACCCATCATGTTCGACAGTATTCTGAGTGCATTACGTACCCACATATGGCCACAGGTGGGAACACATCCAGCAATTGTCAATTGCGCTGGCAGAGGAATGGATTGTCCTAATATAAGAACACGGCACAAACCTTCTGGACGGTATGGGAACACGTTCCAGAGCACGCATTGTCGTCCGTGGTGAGCACACACCCTGTTAACAACTATGTCTCGTCTTTTGTAACGTCCAGGGGAGCATCATAAATCGCGGTGAGTTCAATGTAATTGTTGTCTATGAATAAGAGTGACAAATGTGTCATTTCTGTCCGTCTCATTGCTTATTGCGTATCTCGTCAGTCATGTACTATACCGTAGCAGTTCTTTCTATGCACGATACAAGTTTCATCGAGCTACGTTACTTGCCAGTGAAACACCCTGCGAAAGTTACTTTAGTTCTTAAGTTTCGCAACACAGCGTGCGATTTTACGGACCATGTGTTTTTACAAATCCATCGGATACGACAGACAAAAGAAAATTTAAAAAAATATTATAATCAGTTCCTGAAACCTTGGCTAATGAGTGGAAGAGTTTCCAGGTAAGTCACATGAAACTTAGGATGATTAAATAAGAAATGGAACTGGTTCCTGTGTGTTATAAAGGAGTTGAAAGCGGGAGCAGAGAACTAACATTTCCCAAATACATCTGCAAAATGTATCAAGGAGACATATACTCGTAGATGTCTGTGGAAGGTAGGATGGTGTACATATATATACGCTGCATACACAGTTGTATGTAAATATCCAACATACTTTGAGGCGACAAAAGTCGTGGCATAGGGATCTGCACCTATACAGATGGAGGTATCATCGCGTACACAAGGTATAAAAGGGCAGTACATTGGCGGAGCTGCCGTTTGTCTTCAGGAGAATCGTGTGAAAAAGTTTCCGACGTCATTACGGTGGGATGACGAGAATTAACAGACTTTGTAGGCGGATAGGTAGTCGGAGGTAGGCGCATGGGACATTCCATTTTGGAAATCGTTATAGAGGTTAATTTTCCAAGATCCATGGTGCCAACAGTGTGCCGAGAATTTCAGATTTCAGGCATTATCTCTCATCACGGACAGCGCAATGGGCTGCGGCATTCACTTAACGACTGAGAGCAGCGGCATTTGCGTAGAACCGGTAATGCTAACAGACAAGCAAAACTGAGTGGAATAACCCGCAGAAACCAATGTGGGGCTTACGACGAACTTATCCGCTAGGAAAGTGCTACGAAATTTGGTGTCGATGGGCTATGGCAGCAGACAACGGATGCGAGTGCCTTTGGTAATAACACGACGTCGCTCGCAGCGCCTCTACTGGGCTCGTGAACACATCGGTTGGACCCTAGACTACTGGAAAGTCGTGGTCTGGTCGGATGAGTCCAGATTTCAATGGGTAAGAGCTGAGGGTAGTGTTCGAGGTGGTGCATACGCCCCGAAGCAATGGGCCCAAGCCACGTGAGGTAGCCACGCGGTCTTACAAGGGGAGGCCGCCAATTGTGAAATTCAGATTCGATTCATACTGCGCATAATAAAAGCTCATGGCCAGAGGTGTAATGTGGCAAAGCACCAAGATGCACTTCTCAGCCGTTGTCGAGAAAATCGACAGTTAAAATAAACCGTTGCGGTGAAATACTCACTACGACTAATAATTTTCTACAGCGTCGTGGCGCAGCGGTAAGCGCTCGAGGTCGTAATCTGAAGGTCGCTGGATCGAATCTCGCGCCATGCAACATTTTTTTATTATTAGTTTTTTGTATTTAAAATATATATATATAAACTATTAAAGAATTGCTTATGCATGTTGGTGAAGGCGGATCGCTCTCCAATTGTACCGCCTCCATTTTTCCGTTTGTTTAACAGGGCGTACCAAAGGTCTCACGTCCGCACTGATTTTCGACGGTGTTATAACTTGCGCTAGGGACCGCATCTACCTTCTTTCGAAGTTAGCAGGCAACTACGCTGTTATGCGGCGGCTCGTTTCGGCCCATTCAACATCTGTCCTTCAAGTGTAACGAGCGAGTAACGGAGTTTATATTTCATACCTGCCACAGCAAATGTGTGTTCGTGGGGTTTCTAATCTAATTCGAACGTTTGACTTACGCTATACGTATTCGTTTCGGAATATCGTGTCTGCGTCTTCCGTTAACTATACGTGGTTAACATTATGAAGACAATCAATAACATTTGTCAAATACAACTTTGTTTGCGGAAAACATAATGATGTTCGAAGTCGCCAGTTTTTCCACGACAAACGACTTTCAACAACTTATTATATGCATAATTGTTGCAACTGATTGCCGGGAATTATATATATATATATATATATATATATATATATATATATATATATATATATAAATGTGTGTATATACACACATTTGAATTACAAAAAACTAAAACAAAAAAAAAAGGTTGCATGGCGGGAGATTCGATCCAGTGACCTTCGGATTACGAACCCGAGCGCTTTAACGCTGCGCCTCGACGCTGCAGAAAATTATTAATCGTAAAGAGTATTTCACCGCAACGGTTTATTTTAACTGTCGATTTTCTCGACAACGGCTGAGAAGTGCATCTTGGTGCTTTGCCACATTACACCTCTGGCCATGAGCTTTTATTATGCGCAGTATGAATCGAATCTGAATTTCACAATTGGCGGCCTCCCCTTGTTAGGCTTATTACCATGGTTAGCGTGGTCTCTCCCCCCTCCCCTCCCCCCAGCCGGCGGAGCTACATAGGTGTGTGTGTTGTCCTTAGCGTAAGGTGAAGTAGTGTGTAAGGTCTCATAGGAACTTACCACAAAAAATGGACCCAAGTTGTCAACAATGCCCTGCGCAAGCTGGTTGCGTCTCCATAATGATGTGGACTGTGTCTACTTGGAATGGATTGGGTCCTCTGGTCCAACTGGTCACTGACTGGAAATGGTTGTATTCGGCTGCTTGCTTGGAGACCATCTGCAACCATTCGCGGAATTCCGTTCCCAAACAACGATGGAATTTTTATGGATGATAGTGCACCATTTCAGCGGGCCACAGTTGTCTGCGATTGGTTCGAACAGTATGCCCATCCAGATCACCTGACATGAATGCTATTGAACTTCTATGGGAGTTTAACGAGAGGTCAGTTCGTGCACAAAATCCTGCACTGGAGACCCTTTCGCAGCTACGGACGACTACGGAGGCAGCGTGGCTCAGTACTTCTGCAGGGGACTTCCAACGACTTGTTGTGCTGGTGTCACGTCGAGTTTCTGCACTACGCCGGGAAGAAGGAAAAGCGACAGGCTGTTGGGAGGTATCCCATGACTTTTGTCACCTCAGTGTACAATGTACTGTTGTCACTCGGGGCGACGGAGGCTCCTGAGCTGCACGTAGCAGCGTAACGAGGGGCCCCTCACAGCTGCTAGCCTTCTGCTATGCGAGCACATGAAATAAGACCGGAGGTTACAGCCGTCGGGCGCTACCTGGTGCGTATGAATTGTGGATTACGGCAGCGCCAGCAAAACAGAGGCGCCGGTGTCGGCGGCGGCGGCTTTGCGGAGTGAGGTGTGGAACGGAGGCTGGGATTGGCTGCGGTAATGAAGGCGGGGACGGGACGTATCCCGTCGCGCCGCGTCGCGACGCCAGATTTACGACGGCAATCTGCAAGCCGGGGATGTCACGGCGCGCGGTCACCGCGTCCCGCCGCGGGGGTCACTACTTCATTCCCGGCTAATTTACAGGGGCTCTGCCCACCGAGGACGGCGCCCGATAATTTTCCGCTTGGACTACGGCTGCTGCGTTCGTTCGGCCACACCGAAAACTGCGGGCAGCTGTTTGCGTGCGTCAGCCACCTCCGTGCGCGGTTAGTACTGAAAGATTTATAGTGATAAGATGTGGAGTAGGAGATAAGGGACAGGTGGGGATCCTTGCGTTCAGCAATACTAAACTACACTGTTCGACGTTAAAATTGCAACACCCCGAAGTCGGCATGCGACATTTACCAAACTGCCATGAAGTGTTCTACATACTTGTATATGCTCAAATGTTGAAATGTGTGTGAATTCCTAAGGGACGAAACTGCTTAGGTCATGGGTCCCTAGACTTACACACTGCTTAAAATACACTCCTGGAAATTGAAATAAGAACACCGTGAATTCATTGTCCCAGGAAGGGGAAACTTTATTGACACATTCCTGGGATCAGATACATCACATGATCACACCGACAGAACCACAGGCACATAGACACAGGCAACAGAGCATGCACAATGTCGGCACTAGTACAGTGTATATCCACCTTTCGCAGCAATGCAGGCTGCTATTCTCCCATGGAGACGATCGTAGAGATGCTGGATGTAGTCCTGTGGAACGGCTTGCCATGCCATTTCCACCTGGCGCCTCAGTTGGACCAGCGTTCGTGCTGGACGTGCAGACCGCGTGAGACGACGCTTCATCCAGTCCCAAACATGCTCAATGGGGGACAGATCCGGAGATCTTGCTGGTCAGGGTAGTTGACTTACACCTTCTCGGGCACGTTGGGTGGCACGGGATACATGCGGACGTGCATTGTCCTGTTGGAACAGCAAGTTCCCTTGCCGGTCTAGGAATGGTAGAACGATGGGTTCGATGACGGTTTGGATGTACCGCGCACTATTCAGTGTCCCCTCGACGATCACCAGTGGTGTACGGCCAGTGTAGGAGATCGCTCCCCACACCATGATGCCGGGTGTTGGCCCTGTGTGCCTCGGTCGTATGCAGTCCTGATTGTGGCGCTCACCTGCACGGCGCCAAACACGCATACGACCATCATTGGCACCAAGGCAGAAGCGACTCTCATCGCTGAAGACGACACGTCTCCATTCGTCCCTCCATTTACGCCTGTCGCGACACCACTGGAGGCGGGCTGCACGATGTTGGGGCGTGAGCGGAAGACGGCCTAACGGTGTGCGGGACCGTAGCCCAGCTTCATGGAGACGGTTGCGAATGGTCCTCGCCGATACCTCAGGAGCAACAGTGTCCCTAATTTGCTGGGAAGTGGCGGTGCGGTCCCCTACGGCACTGCGTAGGATCCTACGGTCTTGGCGTGCATCCGTGCGTCGCTGCGGTCCGGTCCCAGGTCGACGGGCACGTGCACCTTCCGCCGACCACTGGCGACAACATCGATGTACTGTGGAGACCTCACGCCCCACGTGTTGAGCAATTCGGCGGTACGTCCACCCGGCCTCCCGTATGCCCACTATACGCCCTCGCTCAAAGTCCGTCAACTGCACATACGGTTCACGTCCACGCTGTCGCGGCATGCTACCAGTGTTAAAGACTGCGATGGAGCTCCGTACGCCACGGCAAACTGGCTGACACTAACGGCGGCGGTGCACAAATGCTGCGCAGCTAGCGCCATTCGACGGCCAACACCGCGGTTCCTGGTGTGTCCGCTGTGCCGTGCGTGTGATCATTGCTTGTACAGCCCTCTCGCAGTGTCCGGAGCAAGTATGGTGAGTCTGACACACCGGTGTCAATATGTTCTTTTTTCTATTTCCAGGAGTGTAACTTAAACTAGGCTTTGCTAAGAACAACACACACACACGCACCCATGTCCGAGGAAGGACTCGAACCTCCGGCGTGAGGTGCCGCCCAGTCTGCGACATGGCCCGCATCTCGTGGTCGTGCGGTAGCGTTCTCGCTTCCCACGCCCGGGTTCCCGGGTTCGATTCCCGGCGGGGTCAGGGATTTTCTCTGCCTCGTGATGGCTGGGTGTTGTGTGCTGTCCTTAGGTTAGTTAGGTTTAAGTAGTTCTAAGTTCTAGGGGACTGATGACCATAGATGTTAAGTCCCATAGTGCTTAGAGCCATTTGAACCATAGTCTGCGACATGACGCCTCAAACCCCGCGTCCACTCTGCGCGGCCTTGTATAAGCAAATGATTACCCTTTAAGGGCAACTGCCATCTACGAGGGCTATTCGGAAACTAAGGAACGATCGGTCACGAAACGGAGACCACATCGAAAATCAAAATTGTTTTATTTCGAGAAGTTAGCTACAGCTGCCAGCTAGTTTGCTACATAATGGCTACTCCGTCTTCAGCATGTGTCGTAGCATTGTACTAACTTCCCAATAGCTAGGGATAGAATTGGTGGTCTCCACCAGTTTTGTACACTGGACTGCAGCTCACTGTCTGTGCCAAAATGTTGTCTTAATAATCAGTGGTTCATTTGAGCAGAAGTGAAAATCACAGGGAGCCAAGTCTAGGCTGTACAGTGGATGATCAAACACTTCTCTTCGAAAACGCTGCAGGAGCTTCCTCATTGCCCTGCAGTGTACGCCAGAGAACTGTCATGAAGAAGGAAATGCGTAACAGTTATTTTATGTGGGTTTGCATGAAATCAGGTGAAATCTCTCGGCAGGCACCCATATTTGGCGGGCCGCTCTATTTTCTAGGCATCTTCACGCGCTCACTGTGCTGTTTGTAGGCTGTTCAGGTTTTTATATTGGTAACGCCAAGTAGGGCTCTGTATGAAAATCACTGACTGTGCTGTGTGCAGTCTGTGGCTGATTTGAATTGTTGGAATTTGCTATTGTAGTGTTGGGCAGTTGGCTGTTAACAGCGCGTAGCGTTGTGCAGTTGGAGGTGAGCCGCCAGCAGTGGTGGATGTGGGGAGAGAGATGGCAAAGTTCTGAGAGCGCATGATCTGGACGTGTGTCCATCAGAGACAGTAAATTTGTAATACTGGATATCACGAACTGATATTTATATTATGACTTTTGAACACTATTAAGGTAAATACATTGTTTGTTCTCTATCAAAATCTTTCATTTGCTAACTATGCCTATCAGTAGTTAGTGCCTTCAGTAGTTAGAATCTTTTATTTAGCTGGCAGTATTGGCGCACGCTGTATTGCGGTAGTTCGAGTAACAAAGATTTTTGTGAGGTAAGTGATTCATGAAAGGTATAGGTTATTGTTAGTCAGGGCCATTCTTTCGTAGGGATTATTGAAAGTCAGATTGCGTTGCGCTAAAAATATTGTGTGTCAGTTTAAGCACAGTCATGTATAATGTTTCTAAGGGGACGTTTCACAAGGCCTATTAACGACCTTGACGCGAACAGTACTAATGAATTGTCGTGACTCTTCGAGGTGTCACAAAAAATTGCAGCTCTAATCGTTTACATACCCGCTAACGGTGTGAATGTGTACGGAGTTACGCTGGTGTCCGATCCTGTTTTCTGGGTGCTTAACTTCTTTTGTCAGGCAATGAATTCCATGTACACTCATATTCAGAAAAAAAAACAGAAAATCTTTAATATCTAGAGATAGGACGTTCATATTCATAGGCCATGTACATTAGTGCATTCTGCAGAAATAATTAGGGTTTCAGCCACCTCGCTTCAGCATGGTCCTGTTGCCTAGTAGGCACTGAGTCTGCCATGGGCCCTGATTACTTGTACCATGCGTGATAGCCGGCATCAACTTGTATAACACGCGAATGGCATCCTGTGGTATTGACATTCATGCTGCATTCACCTGGTTCCTAAGTTCATCTGTGGTGGTTGGCATTGGGTCACAGCACTTGTAACCTCCCCCTCACTTACCGACCTTAATGACAGTGAAAAATGAAACCGCGTGTACCTAATGGGAGTTGTGTAAAAGCAATCGTCACCGAAGTTAACCTGTCGGTAAAGAGGGAGGAAAGGGTTACATCTAAATGAAAGGAAATGTGCTAATGAAACTGGTGGAAATTAATTTTGAAAAGGGGTAAAGTTAATAAAGAAAGTAAATGTGCAGCCGTTACGTTAACAATTAACTAGCGGTAATTAGGTATTTGAGATTTGGGGGAAATCACGGTCGCCAGTCCTAAGGACAATTACTATAGTAACTGAAAAAGAAAGGTTATTACACATATAATTAGCACTAGAAGCGTGGCAACTGAAGGTTGACACGTGTAGTGTGAAAACTGAAAGTTTGTCAGAAGTAATAAATTTCGCTACACCCTGACTTAATTTAGCAAAGAATTAATAAAACCGGAAAATCGAAAGTTAATTTAGTGACTGAAGTTAATAGTGAGCTTTCTTTCTGAAGCACATCGAAATTCAGTAAAATACGGTTAGTCTTGGACTACCTCAACAATCATTTCAAAAAACTACTTGAATCTACGCAATTTGGAAATAAGAGATTTAACTTTGAACTTGAATTAAATGATTCTGAACAATTAACAATAGTAAAATTTAGTACGTACCAAGCTGAGCTGCAGTCACAGGTAAGCTAAAATACGATAACAAAACTCGCACTCTTAATTTGCGCTTGTGTAATCTGAATATTGTAGCCAGCTAACTGAACTTTGAAATTAAAGCAGTGAAATAGAATTAGCTATATTACTTTAGTGCTGGCGTTTAAATTTCAACGACACTCGGGTTCATTTCGGAAAAGGAAGGGACCCTGCTTGGTAATGCAATTGGGACAATGAGCAACAAAGGTTCATGCTAAGTTGCTGTTATTATAGTTACGAAAATGGTACAGTTTGAAAAGCTGAGGTCTGCCATACAGTTCTAAAACTTTACTTGCTTCCAGTCTTCCTTGATGGTTGATTGAAGGTTTGAAGCCGTCGGTCGAGGAGGTGGCACTCATTGTCGGCCGTCGCTGTTGCAGAAGCTGGATGTTGGCGCGCCTTCTTCTCGACACGGTCACCAGACGAAACGGGCTCTTGATGTGCGCTAGTTAATGTTTCCCGTCCGCGACACCATGTCAGAAACTATCATCGCAAGTCGAGCGCAATTACATGCTGCCAAACCCCGAAAGCGCGGCAACTCGCGGGAGCGTCACACAACACACCTGCTCCACTCGCTACTCCCCCCAGACTCCTTCTCTCAGCCCGCGCTCCACGCGGCAGAGTTAACACTACCAAAGATCCTACACACTTTGATTCTTCACACGACCTATCGACGTAATCGTTCGATAGCAGTTTTCCCTAGGCAAGACCCAGCGTAAAAATACAAATAATATTTACGAAACAAACCAATTATACATCGACATAAATGCATAAATATACAAATAGTAAAACAATTACAATATACAAAGAGACAGAAATGTCATATCTTGAAGTAACAAAGCAAGGAAAGAAAATAATAGCACAATAGATGGAAATAGGAGGATATGCATTTCCGGCGTTACACACTACACTCATCGTATCATCGTATACCACACATTTTTGATTGGTGAAAAGACTGGTGAACTGGCGGGCCAGGGAAAACAGCTGACATCCTGTGACATCAAGCAGTCACATGTTCGTGCACCGTCTGGGGTGTTTTGCAGAATGGGTATGGCTACAGGTCGAAGGATATCATTCACATAGATCACACAGGTCACTGTGCCCTGGACACGCACCAGCTGTGATTTGTGGTTGTACCCTGTAGCACGCCAACTGCTGACTGTAGCAACTGACACATTTACTGGCCAACTTCCTGTTTGAATACTTTGTATAACTTAAACAATGGTCAGTTTCAGTCTCATTACACTTCTAGTCTACATTGTACTCGATTTTCTGTTTATGGATTAGACCTCTTAAGTGATTTTCTTTTTTCTTTTTAAACTTTAACATTCTAATTAATTTTCGCTTTTTATGTAATTCTATTTAACTAATATAAGGTATTTTTTCTTCCAGAATAGTTGTTTACATTTTAATTGTAATTTTAAATTCAAAGAATTTGAATAGATATATAAGTTTGTATCATCCCTATAGTTTTTCTACTTTGAGACTGCTCTGTTTCAGGCTTGCTTAATTTATGTTAAATGTTGATGGATATGTACTGAAGCTGTGGAAACCTCAGTTTGACACTATACTCCCCTTTTATAATAAATTTTTTTCAGTTTCCACATCAGTTATAATTTAAGCATTTTATTTACTTACAAGAAAACTTTATGATCTATGACTCAACCATTATCATGTTTTACAGTCATAATCCTATACATGAACACATTTATATTCCCCAAAAATCTTAACTCTATGCCTTATAACTTTTCAAAGTTTTTCATATCTGCTTTCACAAACATATAAAAATTCTAATCCTACTAATTACTTTACAAAATTTTAAATTGACATCATGGAGTAGCTAAACCCATTTGTATTAATCTATCCTATATATTTTAATGAACTCATTACACTAGAATCTTAACCCTTGTAAAACGTTAACATTAAGTTTTCTTAATTTAAACATATTGAAAAAATATAAAATTGAAGGAAATATTATTGATATGTCAAGATAAAAACACCATCGTTAATAAGATCTAGTGCTAAAACATAAATGCTTTCTAATTCCAATTATTTTTAAGCAAAAAATTTAAATTGTTTCCTTTTTGTTCGGATAGTAGTCTGTGACAGTTCTTTTCCTACATCTTTCACACGGTTCATTGCAACTGTCACTTTTTTCTTCATGTGTTTCGACGGTCGGCTGTGTGCTTCGTCGTGTCTCTGCTGAGCGTGGCATGACGGTCGGCAGATACAAAGGTTGTTGATTGGCGACTCCATGGAGTGTTGTGCGCACCACGACCAAATAGTGGATAGAATTGGAAGGAAAATCAGCATTGGCCGTATTTTGTTGTTTTATTGTCAGCAAATTCGATTTACAGTCACCTAGCGACGATCCTCAGTGCTGTAAAATACAATTAAAATTGGTGGGCACTGGTATCAAGCTATAACCACAAGCTTAGAGCGATCAATATAAACTCACGAGTTTCACTCTGAAATGATTCACGTGGTGCCAACCTAATGATTTCCCTGTTTTTGGATTAATCAGTTAGACTGCATTATCACGGACTACTTTACTTACTTCCATGGGGCCTTTTTAAATAGAAAAGAATTTATGGCTCTGGTGTCTTTTCTTGCTAGAGAATGGTGGGTTTTTACTAGTACCTTTTTTCCTAGTGAAAATACTCGTGTGTTTGCCGTTCTGTCCGCTCGGTCCTTTCTCTTTAATGCAACAGTTTTCAAATTGCTCAGTGCTAATTTTACTAAATGCTGATGCTGTACTCGGGGTACTGGTGGGAATTTAATTATTTCTTGGATTTTATCTGGTGCTGGTTTATTTTTTAGAACGGTAATTGGAGGTAATAATGTACTGCCATGTGGAATTCAATTTATGACATCTTGGAAGTCAGACAAATGTCTGTCACACGTATTATGCTGCTTACTACAATACGAATGACCTAAATCTTTCATCGTTCGTGCAGCTGGGTTGGCGCTTGGTTTTCCTACTGGTTTCTTACCGTTCTTTATTTTCCTCATTACTTTTAACACCTGTCCTCTTAATGTTTTGGGATGAAGTTTTTTTGCCCATAATCTTTATTGAACGCCTCTATTACTTCTTCATATGTTCCTGCCCTATGTATTTCATTTGCCTTAGGTATCACTATTGGTGTTGCCAATGGTATATTAGTCTCTTGGCATACTATTTTTCTCTCCGGTTCGTATAAATACGCTACATTTTTTACAATTTGGTCCTCATCATAGTGTGTATCACTGTCTATATTCACCGCTAATGACTCCTGTTCCTCATCATCATCGGTAGATTCTCAGTCAATTGAATTCCAGAATGCTGTTGTCTGTATTCGATCTCCCGCTAAACCTACTTCAAATTCTTGCTTATCAAAACTAAGCCTATTTACAAGTTTGATTATACAATTAACTTCATTATTCGATCGAATCACTTGTGACTGGTCTTCGTACCGTTCATCTCGTCAATTCTGTCTTTTACCTGGGTTTGGTGACCTCAACTCGACCTCCTCTACCGTTTCATTTCGCGTGTTTTGTCCCGCTGAAGCTTGATTTTCCGAACCTTTCTGTGTCCTGGCCATTCCATTTACACCTGAATAACTTGGATTTTGTTGCTAAAAACCTCTAAACCTTCCGGCTTCGTTTGCACGGTGATTATATCTCGGATCACAGTTACCACCGTAGTTTCTAGGACCAAATCCACCATTATAATTCCGCGGCCGACCAAAATATTGTTGTTATCGCATGGGCGATAACCACTCCTTTCTAAACGACTACCTTTTCCTACGTTATTATTGCCATTGTAATTATTATTCAAGCCTGATCGGTTGCTGTTATCCCCCCTACTACTGTTTTCTCTCGCTACACGTTGTTTCTTCGCGTCATCTTCACTGAAAATGAATTCAAGTTTTCTTAACATTCCTTGAAATGCTTGTATATTATCTCCTGTCCTACCAAACAATGACTGCTGATAACGTAACGGTAACTTCATTGTGCACATCCTCATCATTTACCCATGATTGTATGGATTATCTAAACACTGACTTTTCTTTGTCATTTCTTCGAAAAATCGAACTGGTTTCTTTTCTCCCGAATTTTCGAACAACTCCTTCTGTAACAATTCACACTTTATTCTATTTTGTGTTTCTGTGGACCATAATCTCTCCAAGAATGCAGATTTAAATTACTCGTACGACTGACGGTTTACAGCTGCCCTTTGCATGGTTTCCGCTATTGCGACGTCCATAGGCCCGCAAATGAAGTCAAGTTTATGGCCAATGCTCTAGTGAACCGATCTAAAATTTACTTATAAATGTGCGTGGATGTAAGCCGTTCCCTCTTTATGTGTAATGTTGGAATTTTCTGACTGTCAAAAAGTGATCACTGTCAAATTTTTCTCTTCCACCAAATGGCATTTGTGTTTTCACAATATTACCCATTCCTTTCAACTGTGCCATGTTCTCTTGTTCTCGTTCTACCACATTTGGGTCTTGATATGACGTACGTACGTCCCATTTAGTATCGTATCTAGGCAGTGATGTGCAGTTATTTATACCGCGCCGTTCCTCGTGTGTCGGACTGAAAGAATGGTTTACATTTCCTGTTACTAGTTCAGTGTTTTGCCTTCCTATTAGATTCATATTATCTTGCAGTCTATAACCTGTTGTACTGTAACTTGGAAATTGCGCAATTGGTGCATGCGTCGCGGCAACTTGCTCTGCTATCGCGTCACTCGCATACGTTCGAAGGGTCGGCTGCCGCTCTGTTGGAATGCTCGCGTTTACCGTTTCCGCTGCCTTGTCTGCTGCGACCGCACATCACCTGCTTCGCTCAGCTGTGTTAACTGTTCTTTTCCTATTTGTCTCTGTTTCGTTTCTGTAACTATTGACGCAACCTCTTGTGGATATACGACTAGAATTTCATGACTTTATGTGTTTCCGCTACTCCTACGGAAGATTGCGCAACTGACTCGTTTATTTTTGGATTTCTGTACGTCACTATGTCGGATGATACCACCGACTCCGTTGCATCGCTACTGTTTTCTGTACGATTCTCGACACACTGTTTCAATTCTGTCTTTTCGAGACAATGTTTTCAATGCGTGTGTCGAATCGTTTTAATGCGGCTCGCGTGACACGTTTCCCGACATTGAGCTCTTCCACGATTTGTTGCGCCTTACTAGATGTCTTACGTGCTAACATATCCACTCTTTGATTAACGTTGGACACTGCTTCCTGCGCCTGGTCAACGTCAGAATGCATCTTTTTCTGGTCAACCATTAACAATTGTACCAGCTCGCGCAGGTCTCTCGCCTCTCTCCGGATTTCAGTAAACTGTTCATTGACTTCCGTTCGTAATTTTTGCTGATCTTCGCGGTATTTTTCGAACCCAGCATAAGTTTGAAATTGGAGACTATTTAAGGCAGCATTCGTGGCCGATAACCCGACATCTGCTGCTGTTTTAAAATTTGCCGTTTCGGTTTTTAAGTCTTCTAACCCTGCATTTGTCTGCTTTACGATCATGGTGAGTTGCTTCAATATTGCAAACACACTGTCTGACTCTTCGCCATCGCCACCTGTCACCATTTGAAGAAAATTTTGCTGTTCGCATCTTTCACGTCTCGTTCCACCGACTTCCGTGCACAGTGCGGACGCACTTAAACACATTCTTTCTGTTGGAAGCTGTCCCGTTTGGTTCAAAATTACCATATTCGGTTCAACATACAGACGTTGCTCGTCCTCTGACTCTATTTCTGACCCACTAGCCCCGTCATTAGTTTGTTTTTGCGCATTCGCTGACTGCGACACCGATCTTGAAACAGCTACCATTCCCTTTGCACTATCACTACATTCCGTTCCGTGATTCGTACTTTATACTTTATGTTGTACATCAATCTCTATTGCGTCAAGGTCTTCAGTTTGATCTATCTGCGATACTCTCCGTTCTTCCGCCATCTCCGAATGTCTAACAAACCTCTGTCTTTCTCGTATTGCGCGAGCTTGCGCTCTCATCAACATCAACTTATATGATCTTAACCGTTTCCAAAATATCACAGATAGTTTCTTACATAATGTATATATCATTAGCAACTCCGTCCACTGTTAGTGGAATTTCAGCCCAACTCAACAACGCCATGAATAACTTCGCGCGCTCCAGCAAGGTCGTGCACAAGCTACTTTTACACACAAATGTTCTTCTTATTGCTAATACAACTTTTGTACAGTTTGGATCACACATTTACTGTATTCTGTCCACTATAAATTTACATACATACATTGGGTAACCTCGTCACAAAACAACATTAAAAAAATATTTTTTTTTTCAAAATTCAAAATTTTGTTTCTTACTAATTTGAGTAATTGCCATCCGGGGAGACCAATTGCCATCTGGGCACGGTCGCCATTTGTAAGGTGATGTTTCCCATTTTTCTTATTCTATGACTGAGGACAACTGTGTAAATTGAAATGCCATGTTTAATATCTCAATATTAGCATAGAAATACACGCTGTGTAAAAGCGTGTATTTCTATGCTAATATTGAGACATTAAACATGGCATTTCAATTTACACAGTTGTCCTCAGTCATAGAATAAGAAAAATGGGAAACATCACCTTACAAATGGCGACCGTGACAATGTTAAAACAGTTGTCACGATAACGCATCTCATCAACATCAAAAGTGAAATAATCCTAAACACAACGATATTAAACATTAACTCTCATAAAGTTAAATTATCCTAAACACCACAGTATTAAAGTTTAACTAGATGTTTCTTTACAAAATTATTCTTACGATTTCGTAATGATGTAGGTCAGTACTACGATAAGTCATCTGATTCAGGTTCTAAGTTTGGTACTATTTTTAGGATGACAATCAAGTCTACAGTGGATGGTTAGTTATATGACAAATTGAGCAAAAGATTACCCAAGGTCGCTCAAGTTTACAGTGGACGCAAGCTGGCGAACCAACAAGTTTACGCCTCTGCATGCGATATTTACCTTAAGCTGCGATGAGCTGTCATCTGCTAGGTCGCTATCTCCTTTGAAGTTCCTATAAAACTAATTAAAACCTTTACTGACTTTTTTCAGCATAAACTCTCCCTATGTTTCTTGTTATGCGAGAAAACCTGTACTCATCCCTAATCTTAGAATATGGCTATATACAAGTGCATGGCTGGAGCAGCGTGCGTATTATAATGCCCTCTCAGTTCTCGCAAGAACAATTAACTAACTGGCTGGTTCGTTTCTCCACAGTTCGAGCTAAACGATTCTACAGCTAATTTCTAGCTGGATGTCAGCCGCTGTGCACGCAGTGTTCACCCAAATTTCTTCTCTGCATCGTACCGAGCGTTATGAGCTCCGTTCTGCACTTGACGCCAATTCAGAGACAGTGGTTCAAATGGCTCTAAGCACTATGGGATTTAACATCTAAGGTCATCAGCCCACTAGACTTACATATGTAAACCTAACTAACCTAAGGACATCACACACATCCACGCCCAAGGCAGGATTCGAACATATGATCATAGCATCTGCGTGGTTTCGGACTGAAGCGCCTAGAACCACTCGGCCACAGCAGCCGGCCTTCAGAGAAGAGACCCCCCCCCCCCAAAATTTCCGTCTTGTCTTTCTCATAGCCGAACTGTCTTCCCATCTGGGTTCTTTCGCTCTTCACGACACAGATTTTTTCGACCAATAGGAGCGTTCCTCTTATTTTGTAGAAACACTCTCTACCATTCGCAAGGTCCCACCATTAAACTGCGTCCAAACTTCGGCGCTTTAGTCCTTCCTAGTGCGTTTCCGCCAATCGGACGTTTTGGCCCTCGTCAGACGTCAAAATACGTACATTGTCTCTCACGTGAGTACCACTCACTGGACACGTGATCGAAAATACGTCACTATTCTTGTTAGTATACATTTGGAATTCTGAAACGCAGTTTTTTTTAAAGCTTTTTTTCCTGTCCTCCCTCAGATGGCCCGTTTACTCGCTCTCCCCTCCTGAGTTACCTGGTCGGTTGTTGACATGGCTTGGGAAGCCCCTTTAAGTGATTTTCGTTGTATCTCCTGTGGCGCGGCCTTGCCTCTGCTCTCGTCCCTCTGAATTCCAAACTAAAACGCCTCTCGCGTCTTGTTGCACCTTCTGCTCATAGACATGCATTATACAGTATAGGAACGGTGCTTTAATCACAGTCGATTGAGTGTCATCCCTCTTTGCAAATTTACTCATAACCGCCAAATTAAGTTAGGTGTCATATTCACCTTTGTGTTGCGATGTATGAAACTCTCATGTAGGGTGTGAATCTGACCTTCATTTCTTCTGCCACCTTACATGTGGTAACTCTTTGAAATGAATTTTCTTATGGTGATAGCATAAATATTGCCCGCTTTTTTAATGAGCTACGTGGCTGTAAAGTCCTTTACAGTGTTGTATTTTGACTAAGGAATTTTGCTGTTTGCTGCTGTGTGTTTCGTGGGTTTCGTAAAGCCTTGAAGAAATCGTGGGGAAGACGTGTTATAACTGTATGTTTCTCCACAATAGCTTCTCTCGGAATGGTGTCAAGCACGGACTGCTTCGTAAGAGCAATCTTTATTAAACAAGCGTACTAAAGACCACCCCCTCTCGGTAATGTGCATTGTTTATGCCACATTTAGTTTTGCACTTACTTCTAGACTTAACAAACTCTTTCCCTGACCTATTTTTACCAAGATTTCTCAATGCACTACTCCTGTGTTAACCAGAGACCGAACTATCGTGAGTGTCCCTGTTGTACAGATAACAAGGTCGGTTTCCTCGAAGGCAGACTTCAGATCGGTGGAAGACAATTGCTTTTCTTTTCATCAGTTCTCTGACAGATTTAATGCAACCCGCACAAATGTCTCTCATGTGGCGATCTCTTCATATCAGATTAACAGTTGCTCAGATGTTCTCAATTTTGTGTTGGGTAAATTCGAATGTCTATCTTCTCTTTCTTGTTCTTGTCAGTTTTTATTGAATTTTCCTCTTTCACCGATTCTGGGGAGAGTCTGTTCATTTCTTGTGTTATCAGTCCACCTAATCTTAAACATCCTTTTATAGCACAACACAATTCCGGCCGGGTTGGGGATTTTCTCTGCCCAGACTGGGCGTTTGTGTTGTCCTCATCATTTCATCACCCTCCTCGTCATTCGTGACAGTAGACTGTGGAAAAAATTGGACTGTGAAAAAAATTGGGACTTTGTACAGGCACTGATGACTGCGCAGTTGAGCGCCCTACAAACCAAACACCATCATCACCCCAAACGCTTCTTTTACGATTATCCCACAATCCATGTTTCATTACCATAGAATGCTGTATTCCAAAATTACCTTATCGCAAATTTCTTCCTTGAATTAAAGCTAATGTTTGGCACTGGTAGATTTCTTTTGGCCAGGAGTGCCATCTTTGCCCGAGACTTGTCTGCTTTTCATGCCCTCATTTTTTCTCTCTGTCATGTACTGTCTTCCTTCCAATGTAGCAGAATGCCTTCGCTTTGTGTACTCCGTGGACCTTGGTTTTAACGTTAAGTTTATGGCTAATCTCATTTCTGGTGCTCCTCATTACTTTCGTCAGTCATCGGAATACTCATAGTGCATAGTGTGTGTCGATTAGAGTGTTCATTCCATCCAACAGATCCTGTAACTCTTCCTCACACTTACTGGGGATAGCAATCTCTTCCTCAAATCTTATAAATGATACTCTCTCATCGTTATTTTTTAACCCTACTACTTTTCTTTGTGGTCGTCATTGCTTCTTCGGCGTGTAGATTGAAGAGTGGGGGCGAGAGACTATGATTGTGTCTTATAGCCTTTCAAATCCGAGCATATCTATCTTGGTCTTCCATTCCAAGTTTTCCCTCTTTTTCTCTCTATATAAAAGGAAATGTCCTGACTGACTCATCATCTACCAGCCCATCCACTCAGGATAGAAACTTGAAGTTGGAGAGGGTGTTGATCTTATACTGTAGGAGTCGTTTGAGAAGGAATGTTTCGAAATTCCACCCTTAAGGAGGTGAAATAGGAGATGAAAGGTTTTTTAAAATATGTGGCTGCTAAGGCAATTTCGAAGCTAAAATTACGATAACTGGTAGTGGTTCCTCGACAGGAAATAAAGAAATACATAATTCAGCATTTTCGGAAATTTAACCACTATATAGGTGTAATAGTGAGTAAAAGCTTTTTTTTAAAATAAATCATTATTAAAGAACTGCTAAAGCGTTTTGAAAGGTATATCTGTTTGAGATCTCGCTTAAAAATAAGGAAATATTTTTGCCACTGTTCTTGTAAATTCAACCACTAAGGGGGTGAAAGAGGGGATAATAATTTTTATGGAAATATTTCATTATGAAAGAATTTTAAAATCTAAATCAACGTAAATGTGAATTTGGCTTCTCAGTTATAAATAAAAATTACGTGTTTCAACCCCTAAGGGTGTAAATCGGGGGATGAGTTTTTATGGATGTATTTCATTACGAAAGTGTTTTTGAAACTAATTCTCTGAAAGTTTGTATTTGGCTTCTCGGGTAGAAATAAAAAAATACGTGTTTCATTAATTTTCGGAAATCCATATCCTAAGGGGGTGAAGTAGGTTATGAATATTTTTATGAAAAATTTCGTTTTATTAAAACATATTTGAAGATAAATCTATGGAAACTAGTATTTGACTGCTAAAGAAATATCTGCTAGAGGATGCAAGTTCTTATGGAAATATCACTATAAAACTCAAAAGGCAGGATTACAAAGACCTCCCACTCCAGTAGCGAGAATCGCTTCTTGGTCAGAAGTAGGTACGAAAAGACAATGCTTCTAAGGCCCTAATAGTGTCAAAAGTTCAGAAGATAGTAGAAATTTTGAATAACATAAAAATTCGATTAAAGAAAAAAAATCTGTGCAGGCCATACAGTCTACGGGAACGAAGCAGAGGACGCTAAGCCAGTTCTTGTATGAACGGCTTCGGAGGCATCGTTCGTGAATCGCTCCCCAGCGCGTTACGCGGAATTCACATCTTAACTCACTGGCAGTTGTCACTAGCCGTCTTCTCTGTGAGAGCGGCACAGTCTGTACAACAGGATCGGTACTGGCCCATCAGAGCGCTGGGCGGCTATGTTTTCGGTTGAACGCCTCGTGCAGTTTTAAGCTAAAGCACTCTCTTCCTGGGTTGTTCATCGAGTAGAAGTGATATATATTCTTGCTTTGTGTATCTGAGATGGGTTCATTCGCCTTCAGGGCTTCGGTGAGATTGCCACAAACTGCGAACATTTAGGTTGTATTCACGTGGCTGTATATGACGAGGGTGTTGGGGTTATGTAAAACTGTTATTTTCGCATTGCATTTTGCGTTCGTATATGCCGTGAAATTTGTTACGCCTTTGTTCTGTTTTCTAATCTATCAAAATACTTGTCGCTTTGCATCTGTTTCTGAGTTAACCATTCGTAAATTGATGTGACTTACAAATAGGTTCTCTCACAAGTCTGTAAATTTATTCTTACGTAGTTAGTTAGTTGGTTACATGTTCCATAGATCCATTAATGAACACATTCTTTTTTAGTCCTGTTCGTGAAACTACACTTAAAAATATGTTTTTCTGGCTACCAGTTTTTAAGCAATAGTTTATCAATGGAGTAGAAGCAATTGTCCAGGGGAAATGATTTTAGGGCATATTATTTAAAACTTGCTTTGCTACCTGGTAGACATTTTATGGTATTGCGCAAATGATCAAACATTTCTATAGATCAGTATTGAACCGTTTTCTGAGCCGCTGACTGCTTTAACAATGGGTAATAAAAGTCATTTTTCCCTCTAGTGCTGTGAGTGTGGACATCACTGTTCTTCTCAAATTGTGATGTATTATGACAAATTTCATTAGCGAATATATGTATTGCTACAGCGTAGTTAAAATGTGTAACTCCTTGAAGAGATACCTATATGACGTCCGTGGGTGAACACCACAAATTATTCGTATTGCTTGCTTTTGTTCAATCACTACTTTTTTTCTAGGTGATGAGTTAACCCAAAAAAATATTTCACAAGATTTTATTGAGTATAAATGGTGCAAATATAACTGTCTCAGAATATTAATTCGTTTGCTTGCAAGATTAGCGATTAAACGAAGAGCAAAATTAGCTGAACTCAATTTTTGAGATGCTCAGTAATATGCTTCTTCTAGTTCAAGTTTCCATCAATATGTACACCCAAAAATTTGGATCATTCTACCCTATTTACGTATTCTTGTGCTATGGTATTCGGAGTGTATGTTAAACGTTGCAATCCGATGTATGTATTTATCTGTGCGGTAAACTTTGCATACCACGGTTATTATACGTTTCGTCCTCACGAATTTATTATGCTGAACCGTTTCTTTTGTTTACAAATTCTATAACGTACTCCATTCAGTTACATGGCAATTTGTTCAGGGGCAACGATACGTACGTTTGCAATATTTGCGGTTACCTTCCGTAACAACTTTTCAGGAATTCAGGTAAGACGTCGCAAATGCAATACTTCAATATACATTCCGGCGGTAAACGTGTCTTCGTAAATTATTGCTTCCGCTACATAATCTCTCTGTTTTCAGGTCAATAGGTAGAGTAGGCCACAGATTTGAAACACGTTTGTCCGGCGCAAATTGAGCCTATAGGGTCCAATTTTAATACACTTTGAGGTGGCGAAGTCCGATATTTGCTGTCAGTGTTATAGTTCAAAACAAAATTATGTTACTTCAGAGTAATAGCCCCCCGTCTCATTTAATTGTACTTTGCGTAATTTTTTCCATACCTGTGACTTAAAATTAGAGTCAGAGTGTGTTACTGATGGGTCATATTCAGTAACTGGTGTATGAACACTTAGGTACAGTTTCATAAGGAGTAGCGGGCTTATAGGATATACGACGTGGTAGCAGCTGTTCTCTGAGTTTGGTCCAGATGCTTCCTTGTGGCACCAGCCGGGAGAATTAGGCGATCAAAATTTTATTTTAGTGCGGTTCTCGTTCCAGATACAGTTTAGACTATCAAACGCGTTGACTATATTGTATTGATGAACATATTAGAGAGCCGAAAGTCGTGCTGGAAACCAGGTTCTTGTGTTCATACTGTTGTTCCACCAGTGCTTTGTTAAACTTTCCTTTAGGATCCACCTCGGTAGTTTTGTGGACGTGTAACACTGAGGGCAATTGTAGAGGCTCGAGGTGTCAACGAGTCACAAGGTATGGTTCAGTGCGTTATACTGTACGAACGGGTCGAATGGAAAGAAGCCTCACAATCTGCACGATAAAATGATAAAAGAACCGATATCAGCGGCCACGTATCTGTTGATGCACGCTGACGTCAAAGGGGACGTGCGGGCGCGCTGTGTGGCCGGCGCAGCTCGCGGGGGCGTTCTTTACGCTGCAGTATTTACGTGCGGGCGTGCCGCGCGCCATAATTCACTTAGGGCCGGCGCCATCAAACTTGCATGGGCGTGCTGTGTCGGGCTGTGTTCTCGCGCCGCCGCGGCCTGCGGGACTTCGCGCCAGGCCCGACTGATGGAGGCGCGCCGCCAGAGGGCCGTGCCTCTCGCTGCAGCAGTCAGAGGGAGCTTGTGGAAGACTTTTCCTCCAGGTCCGGAGCTTCGTTCAGGTTCCGCAGACTAGTACGCTGAGTACGCTGCTAGCCATCAAATTTGCAACTCCACGAAGGATAGCAAAAACGACATCTTATTTTCAGTGCATGTGTTGTATGACAGGAAGAACTATTGTTGATAGCAAACTTGTAAGACGTCGTGCTCTCCTGACCTTCATTGCTTACATATTCCGCCCTCACAATCATATTCCGCACATCAAGACGCTTCATTCGCACACAAACTCGATAAGATACAGTCAATGTTGTATGAATTCATGTAAACGATATGCAAATTACAAGTAAGCGTATCGTGGTTGAAATACTCGTGGCCGGCGTACACATATACATTCCAGACAAGAGAGTCACAGGAGCTTTTAGTTCGAGAGAGGCAGACCGCACTCTGGGAGGCCGGTCCTGTCAGAGAACGAGTCAACTTTGGCTGTCCGTGGAGCGGACAGCGTTTTCCTGAGTGAAAGGAAGGACGACCCCGTGTTCGGCTTAAAAGCAAATTCCGCTACATTGTGTGGGAGCGCCCAGCCTACGCATTCTTTACAAATATAGCACGCAGTTTCAGAGGTTTTCACAGGGAAACAGCAAACACGGAACGCCGAAGCTATAGATTTCCGGATTGGTCACCTTAAACGAAACGTCATTCTCCCGTTTTAGACGAGCAATGCTGATTGGCAGACGATATTCCTGACGCCTTGAGCTGAAGGAGTAATGGAAGAGACCGAAAGATATACCACTTCACGTCTGGCGTGGAGAGGGAGAACACGTAACGAGAGCGTGTGCGCTCGTACATGTACTCAAACAGCGAGGTACAAGTTTCTCCTTAGGACTTCAGTGAGAGAGCACCTCTGTCGATGAATCGGAGTGCGACTCTATATTGACTCCTTGCGATTAAGCGTTGTTCACTGTGTTGGCCACCACACTTATTGTGCGTTCTGAACGGACAGAGTTGTAGTTAAACGCCTGTGAGCGATTTTTTGAGTAGCATCGTGGAGGACTGGTTATTTGACCAGTGTACCACGCCAATAGTTAGACTAGGGGCGAATAGGGGTCCTTGGAGAGTTTGATTGGCGAAGGTCAATCCAGACAGAACGAGAGTTATCTTATTTGTCAGCAGCGAGCGGCGCAGACAGCAGTTATTGCAGCTTACGGTATGGTGCGCTACAGCTCTTGCGAGCCCCATATTTCCTCCACAACAGTACACTTCACTGCATTTCACACGCGACAGCCTCGACCATACCTAGCAACATTCTAATGGATAATTATTCAAGTTGAGTAGGCGCGGCTCTCAGCCATTCTGCCAAATCAATAACAATCTTAAATTTTGTATACAAATTTCATTAGCGAATCCTATCTTTGAGAGGTAACTTCACATTCCGAAAAGAACCAAGAAAGAACTTGTTCAGTACATAACTGTAGGTGCCATTGTGATTTCTCAGAATTTTTGCAAAATAAATAATAATTTTCGTTAGTTTCATGTTTTTCTTACACTAACCAGCACTAATCCAGTACCCAAGTATCCCACTAGTTACATAAGAAATTTTGTGAATTTTTTTGTCATTTACATACAGTGGACGACTCCAGAAGATATTTACTGCTGAAAGTTTTTCAGGCATTTCTCTTTAGAACGTTAGGAGCATCTGTCTGACTTATGTAGTAGTGTGGGGGTGGAAATTGCATCTTGCAGGAGCTACAGGGTAAAGGGTATATCTCAGATTAATCCGTTGCGCAGAATGAAAGAATAGCACCCACACGATCACAGAAAACGGCGTCCCTGCCAGGATAGGTAAAATAGGTAAGCTACCAGGATAGGAAAGTGTTAGGATAGTTAGGTACGGCAGGTCGCAGCAGTAGCACTTTGAAGAACTTTCTCTCATGTATTAAATAGCAATTTGCAAAGATTGGGATCATGATAGATACAGGTAGTGAAGAAAGTAGAATTGTAGGGAAAAGGTCGTGTGTTATTGCGTTGGAAAAGTTTGCATTTTTTTACGATTTTTGTGTAGCTGTTAGGGCATAGGATTTTCAGGTGATAGGCACAGACGCAGAGGGACGCAGAGACGCAGTGTGACGCAGCATCACATAAGTTAGAATTAAGAAATACCATTTTTCTCCCTTTGCTAGCGCCCAGGTGGAGATTGGAGACTGTAGCAGAGCAGACAGAACATTAGCCGAGAAGTCACGACGTTGTTGTTGTTGTTGTTGGTTCAACCAACTGGTAAGTGGTCGTACAGTTTTGTAAATAGGGTTGGGGTGTGTTGAAAAAATTTCCATGTTAACGAGAGCACAAGCCAAAAGGTTACGTGAGAGACAGCAAGCAGACAAGATGGGGGAGAATCAACCAGATAGACAGCAAGTAAACTAGCTTATTGAGAATAGGACAGAAGGTGAACCTGAGAATAGGACAGACAGTGAATCAGAGAATAGGACAGTCGGGGAGCTGCAGAATCAGCAGGCTCAGTTAGACTGGGATGAAATTGAGACAGATCAGACAGATGCTAAACGAAGGGACGAGACCATCGAGTTTCCAGGATATGAAATCCCATGTAGGGCACATTCTGAGCCAGAAATAGACAGCCCACGTAGGAAATGGGAAAGATTAGAAGCGAAACGAGCAAAGGAAACGCGTTTGTTTGCCGCATATTCAGGGACAGAATACGCGTCAATACAATCAATGAGCCGGCAGTTAGCTAACGTTCAAAGAGAAGTAGACAGTGAGGAAGAGGGGGAACATTTAGAACACGTCGAACCTATCGTACACATTCTAAATATGCCCCAACAACAGACATAGAATTTTGCGGAGCTACGAGCACCACGAAAAGGTTCCGTAACAGACGCAACTGTAGCTACAAACACAAGACATACACAACAGCGAGGGCAGAATGCGGAGTTGTTTGCGCCAAGTAATGGTTCAATGACAAACGCAACTAGTCCTCAACACAGACAGCATGGGTTATTGCGGTTATCAAACTTAGAAACGCCACAGCATAGCCCAGTAAACGACGTAACTGACCGTGTAGATCGAGAACACATAGTTCAGCAGAAGGTAGCGTTACAGGACAGGACGCGATCATGGAGATATTAGTAAATATGAATGATAGTATAACGAAACAGAATACACAGATGACGGAACAGCATCAGCAATTGAAACAGGATAATCAGAACTTGAGACAAGAGATGAAGACACAGATTCAACAGGTTAAAATCCAGATGGAAGAAGGGATCGCCAGAATTGATAGTCAGATCACACAGATAAACAAAGACGCGAAAGAATCTAGAGAAAGAATTCAGGTACTAACACATGGTCTGCAGCAATTACGTACTGACGTGGACAAGGTTCAACTGGACATCGTAGACGTCGACAAAAATGTGGAACATTTCACGAAAAAAGCCACTCGAACAGCAATACAAATTTCGGAAGAACAAGCAATTCAAAGCAAGGTCGCAAAGGCTGCACTGAAAAAATATGATTAGCGGATCAATAATATAGTACTTAAAAACAAAGATCAGTTTGAAAAGCTTGTAACAGAGTTGATACAAACTATCGAAGAAAAGATGGAGACCGATTACACCTGTAGCGAAACAACTGACACGTCAAGCATTAATTCAGTACACGAACACGCGCCGTCTAAGGAAGTTCAAGTAGAACCAAGGCTAGACGTAACACTCATACAGCGAGACGACAATGAAGGTACAAAAAATTACTAAGATCTGCAAACTCATCAAGTAACATTTGGAAAGGCAGTCACATCCTACAAATCCTATATCACTCCTTCACTTAAATTCACATATTCCTAGCCCAAGAAGAACAGAAGAATGCAAGAAAGAAGAGAAGAACAGAAGATGCAAGATGAAGAAGAGCAGAAGAAAGCAAGATACCTTTTTCTCCTATCCTACAAAGCAAATTGCTGCAAACGTCTTTCCATGAGCTTTGAGGCATGGCAACAACTACAACCACCTCTCCAAAAATAAACCTTGAATCGTCAAACAAATACAAGCGAACAGCAAACAGAATAATAAGTAATACCAACCAACATTATCTAGAAATAAATTCGGCAAAATGAACAGTATTCTCCCTACCACATCATCAAATAGCTATATCGAACCAGGTGTGAAGTACCAAGACGTCACAGCACAATATTGGGTGACGATCGTCGGTAGTGAACTACAATCATCGAACTGCCACACCGTCCCAGGTGTGACAGTAAAGGTGTATCAAGACATCACTGTTTATGCAGTAAACCACAGTCATCATCATCGGTTATTAAGAAAATGATATAATTGTAAAATTTTTTTTCCTTTTTTGTAAAAGTAATTATTTTATCGTATATATAAAGCCCATAATGTGATAGAGACCTAAAATATTATGTAAAGAAAATTAATTAGTATAAGTAGATAATCTCAAAAATCCCTGTAAAGCCAAGTTAGTCTTTTATATAAAAAAGGTTTTCGTAAATAATAGGTTGAAAGAGGATAGAATAAAGAAAAAACACTTATTCACTCTTGAAACAGTGACACAAATAATGCCTAAATAAATAAAACAAAGTCACACAACAGAGCTTTTGCGAACATTCACGCGAAGCTTAACTAAAGAAAAGATATAACCATACTAAAACATGATACACTGTACACTAACGAGTTTAAAAAAATTAATATTGTAAAAACAATTTTTGGAAATGAAAAAGAAAAACAGAGACACGTACTGGCAATGACAAAGAATAACAACCTTCGTAAAGTCTATATTTGCCTAACAATAAAACATAAATTGTAGAATTAAAAAATAGGAACAATAGCTATAAAGAAATCATTAGAAAAAATTGTTAAGAATGGCTGATAAACGTTTATCAGAAAATCTAAAAGAACAATTTTTGCCTGACTTTGTCAATGTTTTCCTCGACATTGAGAAACCCCAGGCAAAAATTTTGTCTGAAGGAGGGAGGTATGTAAGACGTCGCGGTCTCCTGACCTTCATTGCTTACGTGTTCCGCCCTCACAATCATATTCCGCACACCAAGACGCTTCATTCGAACCCAAACTCGATAAGATAAAGTCAATGTTGTATGAATTCATGTAAACGATATGCAAATTACAAGTAAGCGCATCGTGGTTGAAATACTCGAGGCTGGCGTACACATATACGTTCCAGACAAGAGAGCCACAGGAGCTTTTAGTTCGAGAGAGGCAGACCGCACTCTGGGAGGCCGGTCCCTTCAGAGAACGAGTCAACTTTGGCTGTCCGTGGAGCGGACAGCGTTTTCCTGAGTGAAAGGAAGGACGACCCCGTGTTCGGCTTAAAAGCAAATTCCGCTACATTGTGTGCAAGCGCCCAGCCTACGCATTCTTTACAAATATAGCACGCAGTTTCAGAGGTTTTCACAGGGAAACAGTAAACACCAAACGCCGATGCTACAGATTTCCGGATTGGTCAGCCTAAACGTAACGTCATTCTCCCGTTTTAGACGAGCAATGCTGATTGGCAGACGATATTCCTGACGCCTTGAGCTGAAGGAGTAATGGAAGAGACCGAAAGATATACCACTTCACGTCTGGCGTGGAGAGGGAGAACATGTAACGAGAGCGTGTGCGCTCGTACGTGTACTCAAAGAGCGAGGAACAAGTCTCTCCTTAGGACTTCAGTGAGAGAGCACCTCTGTCGAGAGTGAATCGGAGTGCGACTCTATATTGACTCGTTGTGATTAAGCGTTGTTCACTGTGTTGGCCGTCACACTTATTGTGCGTTCTGAACGGACAGAGTTGTAGTTAAACGCTTGCGAGCGATTTTTTGAGTGGCATCGTGGAGGACTGGTTATTTGACCAGTGTACCACGCAAATAGTTAGACTAGGGGCGAATAGGAGTCCTTGGAGAGTTTGATTGGCGAAGGTCAATCCAGATAGAACGAGAGTTATTTTATTTGTCAGCAGCGAGCAGCGCAGGCAGCAGTTATCGCAGCTCATGGTATGGTGCGCTACAGCTCTTGCGAGCCCCATATTTCCTCCACAACAGTACACTTCACTGCATTTCACACGCGACAGCCTCGACCATACCTAGCAACATTCTAATGGATACTTATTCAAGTTGAGTAGGCACGGCTCTCAGCCATTCTGCCAAATCAATAACAATCTTAAATTTTGTATACAAATTTCATTAGCGAATCCTATCTTTGAGAGGTAACTTCACATTCCGAAAAGAACCCGGAAAGAACTTGTTCAGTTCATAACTAAAGGTGCAATTGTGATTTCTTAGAATTTTTGCAAAATAAATAATAATTTTCGTTACTTTCATGCTTTTCTTACACTAACTAGCACTACTCCAGTACCCAAGTATCCCACTAGTAGCCGTCCGGTGTGGCCGTGTGGTTCTAGACACTGCAGTGTGGAACCGCATGACCGCTACGGTCGCAGGTTCGAATCCTGCCTCGGGCATGGATGTGTGTGATGTCTTTAGGTTAGTTAGGTTTAAGTAGTTCTAAGTTCTAGGGGACTGATGACCTCAGATTTTGAGTCCCGTAGTGCTCAGAGCCATTTGAACTATCCCACTAGTTACATAAGAAATTTTGTGAATTTTTGTGTCATTTACTTACAGCGGACGACTCCAGAAGATATTTATTGCTGAAACTTTTTCAGGCACTTCTCTTTAGAACGTTAGGAGCGTCTGTCTGACTTCTGTAGTAGTGTGGGGGTGGAAATTGCATCTTGCAGGATTCACAGGGTAAAGGGTACATCTCAGATTAATCCGTTGTGCAGAATGACAGAATAGCACCCACACGCTCACAAACTTTACAAGCTACGAAAACCGTTAAGGACCGGGGTTCTTTACGTACAGATAAAACATCCGTTAAGTGGATTGGAAATGATACTCGTTTTCCAGGAGCAATTACAGAGTAATGTTTGTCACAGGAAGAGATAACAAGTAACACGTTGTGACGCTATTATTGACATTACCTATACATATGTAATCTTTGCTTGTGTTTAATGTGACATCTGTATCACGATGATCTTTCATGTAACATCTATGTAAATCTTTTATTCATTATTTATGTCACTGAAATGCAGCTATTTATGTAATAATACAAACAAATGATATGTTCGAATTTTACTTGTAATTTTGTATTCACGTAAATGATGGAGGTTAGTGTCTCCGCAACGATAGCTGCTTGGCGGGAAGAGAGAATGTGGATCTTGTTCCGAGGTAAAGTCATGCGCTGGCACGCCAGTCGGGAAGGTTGGACCAGAGAGGGCTGTGAGACGATGTCAGCCAATTGCACTCTGACCGAACTCTCTCCAGGATGACAACGCGACAGCAGCGGCCTATATGCGAAGAGGACATAAGCGCCATGCTGACTGACCACGGACAGTTCTACAGAAGCTTCACGACTAGCGACCTAAATAAAAGCGTAAACTCTATTACTTCACTTGTATTAGGGATTGTATATACTGAAGAGATTTCTTATATGCATGTCAACCTTCGCTTGCGACACTTCTGTGTTACTGTCAAAGTTAACTACTGTCATTGTTCATTTCGTAATAAAACTCATTAAACCGATTTGTTGAATGTTGTCTAGCCATCCGAGAAGGCAGGTTTCCTAGACCCCACATATTTGCCGCCAAGACAGCAACAACAGATTTGGCGTTCGTGCTGCAAGGCTCCTCTGTGGCAAGGGTCAGTCTAGTCAGTGGCTAGCATACAAAGTGTTCGCATTCTTTGTGCTGAACGATGTAAGAAGAGCAGCAAGATTATATAATATATCCTTGGATGTGGAAGCAGTTTGGCTTATTATACATGGCATACACTAATCAGCTCTGTACTACAAAATCTGATGCCATGTCCACTTTGCCGCCTTTTTGAACATCCACAGGAAAACGCCACAGCCACCACCTTCTTTTCAACTTGTCAGCTGGGTACTGTATAATTGCACTGACCAGTTATTTGGTTTCTTATACAAATGATGATGCTAATTTGTTTAAACTTTGTGTCGAAGACCCATCTTTAAGCCCTAGTCATGGTACTTCTTTTTAGTTGCTGCAATGTATCCGAGTATCCTATTTTACTGAACTGAAAAATAATTATTTTCAATAGCAAAATTAATGGCGTCAGCTCGAAAGACCTGCACCAGGCGAACTGTCTGCCCGACGGAAGGCCCTACCCACGAGGCATTCCCATTGCCAATAGCAAAATTAATAATTTTTGTGGAACAGTTAATCTCATAATTATTCAGTGACACTACTTTTTGAAATAGTGCACGTGTTTTTTCATAAAAGAATAGTTAAAATTTCACCGAAGTACAATTGCAAAGTGTTTTGGTTCATTGTTGTTATTACTGAAATCCCAGTACAGTAGTAAAATTATAGGAATAAAAGTGGGATTATTCAGAAGAGTTTCTGGCTAGTAAAATGGAAAGGCCAGCATTAGGAATAATTACTGTACAGTTTTGCAATAGTGCTTATATTTTTACATGTATATATTTAAAAGGTGGTTTTCTTGTTATGTCTTAACTAAAATGTTCGGTCTTGACCTAATTCTTCTCATATATTAGTTTCTGGGCCCCCATGCTAGTTGTTGAGTCAGTTTTGAGTTCCAAATTACAATAATAGTACAAACGGAGTGCAACTACTAATTTTATAACATTTGTGAGCTATAGTAAGCAAGTGGCTACAGTTATTCAGAATGTAAAAGATCTAGGGATCACAGGACCCATTTGAGCCATACAGTATAAGGAAGAGAATTACGATTGAGAATACTAAATGTAATCAGAATAGAGAACATAATGATTAGAAAACCATTTCAATGACAGTATTTCTCCAATAATTAAGCTACTAATAGGACCTCATGTCCAAGTTAGTAGTGTTCCACCATTAATAATCGTTTACCTGGAACGGTCATTAGCCTTCTTCTTTAATATACACATAGTATGCGTTACTCCTTCTGTGTTATTAATGCCAAACTATTGGTGTATTGTTTTTAAAGTATACCACTGTCTTACATCATATAAGCAAAAAGTATAATTTCAGTATCAAGTAAAGTAAATATCAGTGTTAGAACTTGCTACCAATTTGTCTAATTAGGCTGGCGACCATTTCCATTTACGTAATTCCAGTTTGCTTCATTACTGATAGAACATTGGTTTGATTACCATTTGTTCTGCTTTTGCTTCCTTTCAGTAGCAATCTTTCGAGCAACGGAAAATAGTCAGATTCCTTTTCAGTACACATGATAAAGTCATTTCAAATCCTTTCAAAGGAGCAACATTATGGGCGATTTGCTAATTTGGTTGTAGATGGTATGGTTACAAAGTCTAAAGTAGCGCGAAGCCCGGGTCTGCAAGTTGGTATCAGCGACGATAATACCCATTCAGCATCAGTGATTGTCCCAGCCAAGTATTGCCGAGGTGGAGGCACACAGCGCGCACTATTTTCGGGCACATAACTTTTGAGGGGCAATAGTCCCACTCTGACAGAGCCTACTTGCGTCGATTGTAACGCCACCAAATGGCGAGAGTAGCGCCTGCAATGGTGGAGTCCTGAGTTCCCGGCGATAACAAGTCGCATTGTATTTGTTGTTGTTGTGCTGGCTTCCTGCCCGAGACCGTTGGCCTGCAGACGCCTGTGCAGGAAGTGAGCGACACTTGACACTTAGACCACACATGGGACGTGAGTGACGTGAGGTTGTCGTTCGGTCGGAGTGTAGGTGAGGTAAATAAAAAATAAAAAACAAAAACAAAAATAGAAATAAAAAATTCGCTGACGAAGTCACAATGGTTCGAGGTTTAATTTCCCAATTCATCGCATCACATCGCAGTTCTTCCATATAAAACATACATTATTTTGTTTGTTAATATTCTGTATTTGTTTTGAGTCATCAGTGTTCTGAGTGGATTGATGCGGCCCACCACGAATTTCTCTCCTGTCCCAACATCTTCATCTGACAGTAGCATTCACAAGGTACAGCATTAGTTATTTGCTGGGTGTATTCCAATCGCTGTCTTCCTCTACAGTTTTTACCCTCTGCAGCTCCCTCTGGTTCCATGAAAGTTACCCCTGATGTCTTAACAGATGTTCTATCATTCTGCCTCTTCTTCTCGTCAGTATTTTCTATATATTCCTTTTATCACCAATTCTGTGGAGAACCTCCACCCTTCTTATCTTATGAGTCCACCTAATTTTCAACATTCCCATGTAGCACCACATCTCAGATACTTAGATTCTTTTCTTTTCCGGTTTTCCCACAGTCCATAATTCACTACTATACAATGCTTGGCCAGGAGTGCCCTTTTTTCCAGTGCTAGTCTGCTTTTCGTGTCCTCCTTGGTTCGTCCACCATAGGTTATTTTACTGCCTAGGTAGCAAAGTTCCTTAGCTTCATCTACATCCTAATCACCAGTCCTGATGTTAAGTTTCCCGCTGTTCTCAATTCTGCTACCTCTCATTTCCATCATCTTTCTACGATTTACTTTCAATATATATTCTGTACTCATTAGATTATTCATTCCTTTCAGCAGATCATTTAATTATTCCTCACTTTCACTGAGAATAGCAATGTCGTATGAGAATCTTACCATTCACATCCTTTCACCTTGATTTTTAAATCTTCTTTTGAACCTTTGTTTTTATTTCTGTTACCGCTCGTTCGATGTATAGCTGCAACAGTAGGGGTGAAAGACTACAACCTTGTCTTACGCCCTTTTTAATTCGTTCTTGGGCTTGTACTCTTATTGTACCCTCTTGGCCCTCGTACATAATGTATATCACCGATCTCTCCCTATTGCTTACCAGTATTTTTCTCAGAATTTCAAACATCTTCCATTATTTACATTGTTGCACGCGTTTTTCAGGCCCACAAACCCTATGAACGTTTCTCGATTTTTCTCCAATTTTCCTTCAATTGTCAATCGCAACTTCGGAACTCCCTCTCTGGTAGGTTTACCTTTCCTAAAGAAAAACTGATCATTATCTAACACATCCTCAATTTTCTTATCCATTCTTCTATACATTATTCTTGTCTGCAGCTTGATTGCATGAACTATTACACTGCTTCTCTCACTTGTCGCCTCTTGCAATCTTCGGAATTGTGTGGATGAGATTTTTCGGAAAGTCAGATGGTATATATTGCCAGACTTTCGCATTCTACACACCAACTTGAATAACTGTTTTGTTGCCACCCCCCCCACCCTCCCCAATGATTTTAGAAATTCTGATGGAATGTTATCTATCCCCTGTGCCTTATTCGATCTTACGTCTTCCATAGCTCTTTGAAATTGCAATTCTGATATTGGATCTCCTGTTTCTCTATATCGACTCCTGTTTCTTCTTTTGTCACGTTATCTGATAAGTCTTCCCCCTCATAGAGGACTTTAATGTATTGTTTCCACCTATCTGGTCTCTCCTCTGCATTTAACAGTCGAATTCCCGTTAGACTCTTAATGATAACACTCTCCCTTTTAGTTTCACCGAAGGTTGTTTGGACTTTTCTGTATGCTGAGTCAGTCTTCCCGACCATCCTTTTGATTTCGATTTCTTCACATTTTTCATGCAGCCATTTTCTCTTAGCTTCCCTGAACTTTCTATTTATTTAATTACTTTGCGACGGGTGTTTCTATATTTGTGAATTTCCCTGAACGTTTTTGTGCTTCCTTCTTTCATCGAATGACTGAAGTGCTTCTATTATCGATGGTTTCTTAGCAGTTACCTTCTTTGCACCTACGTTTTTCTTTCTGTAGTTGCCCTTTTTCAAGATGTCCATTCCTCTTCAACTGAATTACCTAATGAACTATTCCTCATCGCCATATCTATAGCTTCAGAAGACTTCAAGTGTATCCCTCCATTCCTTGGTACTTCTGTGTTCCACCTCTTTGCGTGTTGATTATTCCTGACTAGTCTCTTGAACTTCTGCCTGCTCCTCGTCACTACTAGATTGTGATATCCTGGATGTGCCTTACAATTTTGGAATCTCTGCCTGACCATGATATAGTATAACTGAAACCTTCCCATATCTTGTGCTGTGTCAAAACGCACGGGTTACGTTCGCCCTTACTAGTGCTGAGCACCCTACCCGATAACTTAATAACACCTAGTGGTTACTGTAAATATACGTGTACGATGTGTTAAAATAAAAATACGTTGTAGATGATCCGAGAGCGTCGAGGAAAGATAAAAAATAAAAAAGAAAAACTACAGGTGGTGCGCGTGTGCGACGTCAGCGATGCACCAACTCGCCATCGCTGGCTCCATAGATGATGCCTGAGCGACGCGCAGCAGCCGGCCGCTGTCTTAGGTGACCGACAGCAACAATGAATAGTTAAGTAATTGTCAAAAGTTGGCATGGTGCAGCGTGTTTGTTCGTAAGAATGGTTCCTATGGTATGACGTAAAGAGTTAGTTCCCAAGTAGACCTTTCACCGACTAAGTGGATATGTCGGTTTTGTCTAGGTCTGATAGTAGAGCGACCCATTGCATGGTGTACTGACGCACCGCAGCTGGCGGTTAAGGCTCGGGAGAGGAAAAGAAGTTTTGATTGGTAGAACCAGTATTTTAATTTGTTGCAGCTCACGGAGGCAGCGTGACTATTTAGTCTGTTAGGCCCCTGTTCATATAAGTGGTTGTGACGGTTGTTTCCTCCAAACGCTGAGCAACGGAATGTACAGGGATTCTGTGCGATTTTATGAATAGTCGCTGGTGATACACTGATGTTGGAAAATTTAGGCGCTCGGGCTATCAATTGATTGTAGTCTTGTGGACAGTTTCGGTCGTAAGAAATAGTTTGCTGTGGAAAATCCAGCGTGAGCCTGGTTAGAGAGAGAAGTATATTTGTAGGTGCTGAGTTTTTGGGAATTGGTGAACCGATATACGGTCTGTGGTGTATGACTAGTGGTCGCAGCTCGCCCAGAGGAAATTGGGTTGTTAGCTGTGTAGTTGGAGTGATTTGGGAGTGAGTAGTGTGTGTGTCGAGAAGGTGAAACTTCGAACAGATTTTTGCTGTTGTTTAAGTACCATATTCCTACAGTGGACCTAGCATGGGCTCGTACAGACTCGAACTGTTTCTCCGTAGTGTAATAGATCGCACCAGTTGTGGAGCTGATAAGCGGCGAAAATAAAGGAACCATTTTACAAGCAATACACAGCTAATCAAAAACTTGATTAGCCAAAGTGACGAGTGACCGAATGTAAGTTAGGGAACTTAGTGGGTCTCGTATTGTCAACGCCTGAAGAAGTTCAGATTTGTGTAAAATTCTTTTTTAAGGTTAAATTTGAAGTCGCGGTGACGCCTAGGGTTTTTGTTTCTATTTTTTTTGGATTACTGAATTTCCGTTTTGTGGGGGTGTGGTAGTCTTTGATAGCCCTCCAGCACTTACATGAATAAAAGCGAATTGAAATACCTAGAGACAATAAATTCTAGTTTTAATTGGTTAACAGAAACCTTACGTGTACGGTATTGAATTACTGGCTGGTGTGCTTGTCAGGTATGTTAAACAGTTAAAACGATTTGTTTGATAAAAGAGCGTCCTAAGTAACGTTAATTTGAAAGGAAGTTGTCGAAAGTTATTACGGAAAAGTCAACGATTACAAAGATAACAGAGAATGGTATATCTGTGGAGTACGTGACGTTGTGTTTTTTACATAGCAACGCTGGGCTAAGTGGAAAGAGATTTAGTGGCAGCATCAACTATTTTAGTGCCTACCGATATTGGGGGAAGAGTCTTAATACAAACCATCATAAAACGACGATATATGGAATAGATACTTTGTAAGTAATTAAAAGTTTACAAGACTTTTCCAGAGACAATATACTGCGTTGTGAGAATTTCGTTGTGTGGGGAGAACAATTGCAACTAGATGTGACATTTATCTCTACATAATAAAAACAGGTATTGCATTTAAAGAGGTTTGATGCTTTGATTCGATCCATAGTGCGATAACGGGAGTTGTTAGCGAAATTGGCCTATCTCGTAAGTACTGCTTGATATTGGTGGTCGTTGTTATTAGAATGTTTGGATGTGTCTATTCATAGTGTAATCGTGTCATTGTTCGATCACTACATTGAGTATAGTGAGAGCTTTCAAATAATAATGAATGAAAAGAGTGGTCCTCATCTACGTACCCTCTGACTCAGAGTTTCAGTATTCCAAGTTTTGGCTGGTTTCGTTGTCTAGGCGCTGGGATACGTAGTTGCCGCATTGCAGGCCACATACTGCTGAGTCTACAGTATACGATAAGAATACACACATGAATCGAATGGTCGAAGGTTTCTATCACTCGGAAATTGCGAATTATGAATGTAACATATAAATTTATAGCCGGCCGCGGTGGTCTAGCGGTTCTAGGCGCGCAGTCCGGAACCGCGCGACTGCTACGGTCGCAGGTTCGAATCCTGCCTCGGGCATGGATGTGTGTGATGTCCTTAGGTTAGTTAGGTTTAAGTACTTCTAAGTTCTAGGGGACTGATGACCACAGATGTTAAGTCCCATAGTGCTCAGAGCCATTTGAACCATTTTTTTAAAATAAATTTATAAATGAAAGACTGCAATTAAATAAAATCTGCAGGTACTTTCTTAACAACTTAAAATGATGAGTACGATTGTAGAAGTACTTCTGAGAATGCAGTATATTTCTGCAAAACACTTATTGTGTCGATGGTCCAGCAATTAAATAAAATATAAGTCGAATAACAGGGAAACAATAGATTGCCACTTCACGTAGTTAGTTATGAACAACAGCATAGCTCGCTAATTATCCACTTCTGAACGCATACTATGACTTCACTGCAGAAGCCACGGGAATCACACAAGAGCACAGTTCGGCTCTCCGAAATATTTATATCCTCCGTGACCATGCGCCAACTGCCCCACTGTCCAAGTCCTGCTGACTCCGTGTGTCCAGTGCCGTACTGTCCAGTACTGCCCCGTGTCCTCTCCAGAAACGATGCACCTCCCCAACCTTCATATGCCTAGCTTGGTAACAAGCGGTGTGATTGGCTAGAACGCTCCCTCCATGTCTCCAACCCAACGTGCACTCACAAACATATTGAAACACATACAAAATACTGGATTTACTTTTAAATAACTTGAAATCAAATAAATATTCCTACGGCTGGACCATAAACACGCTCTAACACACATTATTAAATACATAAACAAATTAAATAAACATATATCAAAGGAATAGAACAAAAGGCAGGCCAGTAGCCTAATGTCTCTGAGCTTTCTAGAACACAGTAAATATTTAACCAATTTCTTCATGAATAGTATACAGGGTGAGTCACCTAACAATACCGCTGGATATATTTCGTAAACCACATCAAATACTGACGAATCGATTCCACAGATCGAACGTGAGGAGAGGGGCTAGTGTAATTGGTTAATACAAACCATACAAAAATGCACGGAAGTATGTTTTTAACACAAACCTACGTTTTTTTAAATGGAACCACGTTAGTTTTGTTAGCACATCTGAACATATAAACAAATACGTAATCAGTGCCGTTTGTTGCATTGTAAAATGTTAATTACATCCGGAGATATTGTAACCTAAAGTTGACGCTTGAGTACCACTCCTCCGCTGTTCGATCGTGTGTACCGGAGAGCACCGAATTACGCAGGGATCCAAAGGGAGCGGTGATGGACCTTAGGTACAGAAGAGACTGGAACAGCACATTACGTCCACATGCGAACACCTTTTTATTGGTCTTTTTCACTGACGCACATGTACATTACCATGAGGGGTGAGGTACACGTACACACGTGGTTTCCATTTTCAATTACGGAGTGGAATAGAGTGTGTCCCGCCATGTCAGGCCAATAGATGTTCAATGTGGTGGCCATTATTTGCTGCACACAATTGCTATCTCTGGCATAATTAATGTCGTACACGCTGCAGTACATCTGGTATAATGTCGCCGCAGGCTGCCACAATACGTTGTTTCATATCCTCTGGGGTTGTAGGCACATCACGGTACACATTCTCCTTTAACGTACCCCACAGAAAGAAGTCCAGAGGTGTAAGATCAGGAGAACGGGCTGGCCAATTTATGCGTCCTCCACGTCCTATGAAACGCCCGTCGAACATCCTGTCAAGGGTCAGCCTAGTGTTAATTGCGGAATGTGAAGGTGCACCATCATGCTGATACCACATACATAGACGCGTTTCTAGTGGGACACACTCTATTCCACTTCGTAATTAAAAACGGAAACCACGTGTGTACGTTTACCTCACCCCTCATGGTAATGTACATGTGCGTCAGTGAAAAAGACCAATAAAAAAGTGTTAGCATGTGGACGTAATGTGCTGTTCCAGTCTCTTCTGTACCTAAGGTCCATCACCGCTCCCTTTGGATCCCTACGTAATTCGGTGCTCTCCGGTACACAAGATCTAACAGCGGAGGAATGGTACTCAAGCGTCAACTTTAGGTTACAATATCTCCGGATGTAATTAACATTTTACAATGCAACAAACGGCACTGATTACGTATTTGTTTATATGTTCAGACGTCCTAACGAAACTAACGGAGTTCCATTTAAAAAAACGTAGGTTTGCGTTAAAAAACATACTTCCGTGCATTTTTGTATGGTTTGCATTAAACAATTACACTAGCCCCTCTCCTCACGTTCGGTCTGTGGAATCGGTTCGTCAGTATTTGATGTGGTTCACGAAATATATCCAGCGGTAACGCTAGGTGACTCACCCTGTATATCGGATATAAACAAAGATGTAGATGAATAAACATATTTATTTATAAGCACGCTGCAACCGTTTTCTTGTGTAATTGTGGAGTACTTATGGCCTGATGCGATTAGTAGTAATCGACCACTTTGACCACCCATAACCCATGTACTGTTCAAGTTACATGCCTGTAATTCACACCAATTTAGGTTCACACTAATAGCTTTCTAAAGACCTGTAGCTCGAAGAAATCGGATGAATCTTTTAGATTTTGGAAATTCGTTGCTGTGTGTTACTTGTATAATTTACAGTCAGATACTGAACTTTAAACTAATAAAGATATTGAAAATCTGATTACACCATCAGAATAGTCGTGCAAATAATGGTAATGTACATGATTCTTTTTGAGGTGTCATGATTCATCTGTCTACTATTAATTTCTATACAAACTGTGAAATGTCTGCCACTAAGGTTTCACAAAGTCCGCCATCTTTGGCACTCCCAGCGTGTCTCCATCATCAACACAGCGTCACAATGGCATTCCCAGCCATGCGGATGGACTGTGCGCTGGGGCTACCGCTCTCGTCTGGGTAGCGTTCGGCACCCCGTGTTTGCTGCCATGTCCTGGCTGGCCGAGTAGCCCGTACGGCCACGCCAACTTAGAATACTTTCAGGGCGCCACAATTATCCCGTTACCTCACAGTAGTAAGGGTGCTGTCTATCATTATTCGATATTCGAGCCATCTGTATAGTCAGTGGTTGAGGTGGCTGCAGTAGTAATTGCACTAAGGTTGATCTGTCTTCAATTTGTCCCTTGAGAGTGTGATTACAGTATGAGCTAAGCTTGGAGTAGTTGCCAGGCGCTCTGCTATGACTGGAATCTTCTGAAATCGACTGTAAAACTAAAACTGTACCAAATTAAAGCTGTAGTGGTCGATTGGTTCGTCCAAGTATTTTGCGCGGCAGGAAGCCATACATCAACTGCATAGCGACGTTGATACAGTGCGATCCGTTGTCGTTGTGAGTTCGATTTTGGGTACCGCCAGTCGGCGCGTTACATTCTCCCAGCCTTTTCCGCGTATACCTCCTGCTGTTGTGGGTCTTGAACTGCTGAAATGTACTGCCAAATTCAATTGGTCGTGCTCCTCTCTCAAGCCCATATTCCCCTGCTCCTTCCCCTACAACAGCATTCCAATCCCCCATGACTATTAGGTTTTCATCTCCCTTTAGGCATTGAATTACCTGTTCAGTATCCTAATCTGCTTTATCTGTCTCTCCACCTTCTGCCTGTGATGTCGGCACGTATACCTGAAGTATCGTTGTAGGTGTTTGCTATCGATTCTGACGAGAACGACCCAGTTACGGAACTGTTTCCAGTAACTCACTCTCTGCCATACCTTCCTGTTCATAACGAATCCTACTCCTGTTATGCCTTATTTTGCTGCTGTTGGTATTATGCTATACTGATCTGGAGAGAATTCCTTGTCTTCTTTTCATTTCATTTGATTAACCACCACTATACCTAGATTGAGGCTTAGAATTTACCTTTCGAGATTTTATGGCATTCCTACTACGTTCAAAGTTATGATATTCCACACCCTGTCTAGTATAACGTTACCCTTTCGTTGCTTATTCAGTCTTTTTCTCGTGGTCACCTCCCCCTTGGCAGCCGCCTCCCGGAGATCTGAATGGTGGACTGGTTCGGAGTCTTTTGCCGATGAAGAGATCATCATGACACTTTTTCAATTACAGGCCACGTGTTCTGTGGATAAACGTTATGTGTGTTTCATGCAGTAGTTTCCATTGCCTTGTGCATCCTCATGCCGTCGGTCATTGCTGATTTTTCCACCTATAGGGCAGTTTCCCACAACAAGGGCAAGAGAGTATTCTGAACCTTTGTCCGCTCCTCCGCGCTTCTTTGGCAAGGCCATTGGCTGAATGTGGGTGACTTCATATGCTGATAGTCTTCGGCCACTGTTGCTGATGATTTTTATTCAAATTTAAGCAATGGGGCATTTCAAACCCGGAACCGAGGACTTTTGATCACTAATCGAAGATGCTACTGGGTTATGTATGCGAGTCTTTGAATTTCTTGAAATAAGTTTACTTTTTAATAGTCCAATAATGTGGATAGGATAATGTCTATTGGGCTTTTGTACTCTACTATTTGTTTCTTCTTTGACATTGTTATCTGTGGTTATGAAGATTGCAAGATAAGTGTATTGAGTTACTGTTTCGATTTTTTCTGCTTCAGATTTAGTGGAAAGATCTGCTTTAGCTTAACATAGGGATGTAAAGTATTTGGTTTTACTGCTACTAATAATTTCTAGTCCTGTTCCAAGTTAGCTGCTATACAATTCTGTGGCGAGTGAATTAATTTCTTGTTTACGAAGTCATCTACACATGCCAGTACGTTTAAACTGTATTCTAGATTTGTTGCAGATTGTGATGATTTTATTTTCCTGATGATCTGATCTATGAAGAGGTTGAAAAGTGACGGCGTTGAAGAAGAAGCGGCGAATTCGGAAGTCTCCGGTGGGGCTCAGAAGGCAGGAGTGCGGCTAGTTGTAGAGTCGTCGCAAGGGGGCAGCGCCAGCGGCAACGTCACAACCTCGATGGAGGCAAGCAGGCTATCCAGTGGCCATTTTTCGGCGGACTTCAGTGGAGATCAGGGTCGGAAACTGGAGAGGAGACTGCGGCCAACACCAGGGACACCTACTGGCTGCCTAGTCACTGCCACCAGAGGCGCACATGAGCACAGCGTCGGCGCAGGTTGTGGAGCGTGTGCGGGGATCCCCTTGAGTCAGTTATAGTCCGTGCAGAACGCCGTGGCCAATAAATGCGTAAACAGTAGGGCATGCGCGAGAGAGCAGTCGTGGTGGGGATTACCGGCAGGCGTTGTAAGGGAAGTGCCGAGCGCTGGGGAGGAAGTGCCATTCTAAACTGAAACCCAGGCTCACATTTTTTGTAAATATTAAATGCAGCCCCTTCACTCCCACAGTTGGATGGTGAATTCAAACAGATGTGCTGTCACCTGTCCTTTGATTACTATCTAAAAAGAATTTCACCGAAAATACAGCAATTTATCTTCGCCTGGGTTGTTAACCATTTGTAAGAGAAGCGCCACCAATGGCGAGTTTTGAGTAAAACCTAGAGATTTCGCTGGTTGCCATCTTGAAATTTGCTTCTTTCGCCAAAACACAGCAGAGTTTACACAGTCTCACCTCAGCAACAGGTGCATGTGACAGAATTCTGAAACAGTATTTTATTAACTGAGAAACTGAGGAAAAGTGAGGTCAGTAGCTTAGGAAAAAACACATTCTTGGTACAAAAAAAAGTGTCATGTCTCCACTTACGCTGTTCTAAAACCCGCAGCATTTCTCGTTTTACCATCTATCCATGGTCGTTAAAAATTACAATCTTTCATCGAAAAAGTCTGTATTTGGTGGAATAACATGGTAGATAATGAAGTTTTACATAATAACGATATGGTAAGTTACTTTTCTGCTTGCGTGCTGTCAGTTTCCAAAATCTCATGTCTGAAACCGTTTTTGAAATATGACAAATGTTGTGGATATTCCCATTTCCCTCTGACTTCATCGCTGGCGCGGCGCGATCGCAAATGCGTGTGCTAGAGTAGATCAATTTTCTCGAGATTGGTAAGTCTAAAGAAAAAGTCACTATGTTAGCTGAATAACATACGCAGCGACATATTATGTAATATGCACCAAGTGCAAAATCATAGCGACCACCATTTTTCATTGCAAAGTTTTCCGAATTTCGCGCTGTGTCTTACTTCCACGTAAATACCACAGTAACTATGACCATTAACGAAATGATGGAAACATCATCATGAACCTGACATGTAAAGCTATAAGTAAAGCAAAAATGAAATTTTTGTATCGAATAGTTTCTATAGAATCGTTTGATAAAGATTTCAAAGCGTGCGCCTCGATTCTGTCAACGCTGACCAGCCGAAGGGTGGAACACACTTGTTGGCCTCCCCTTCCGACCAAACGAGTGAAGTCGCCCAGAGCTTTGGACGAAAACTGGTCATTGTGCATTGGTCACCGTGTCCTGTGCACACTCAGCCCAATGCCTGATGACAATTGAAAAAAAAAATGGTTTGTATGAGGCAATAAATAAATACAAATGTATTAATAAATGAAAAGCACCAGTTTGCTTCAGGCATGCCTGAAGATGGCCTTGTAAGCCGAAAACCGGTTCGCAATAAAAATAATATTGTAGAACAAAAGCAAACTGGTGCTTCTCATTTATTATTATAATATTGTTCTACCAAGAACCGACGGAATATTCTGTTAATATGACAAATGTATTAGTTTAGTTGTTTAGTACAGTTGTCTAGCACAAAAAATAATAATCTTAAATTTACTGGGAATAAATAATATAAAATAAAAATAACTGTCAAATTAAGCTTAATCTAATTTTCGACAAATTAAAATTTTTGATACATAAACTGTTTCTAATTTCTATAAATAATATGTTTTTGATTTTCATTAATGTACTGTTTAATAGTTTAGTTAACTTTCAAATAATTAGCAGCAATGACTAAAGTAAGGCAATTATTTTACAATTATGAAAAAAATAGTTTTTAATGCATACAATTGCCTCATGCATATAATTCCGTTCATTTGTATTTGTAAATAATATTCATATATTTGAATAATTTATCTATACACACTATTTGTATTACCATATATATTCTACATTGTTTGTGATATTTGTGATGCATTTTACTGTGTATGTTTTTGGACTATTGTGATACATCATTTTCTCAGGTTTTGATTTATGTGAAATGGACTATGTTTTCAAATTTCTTGTAGCTGACAACTAAATATTTTTCTGTTTATCTTAAGATACATTTCACATATAATTGTAAAACGTCCTTCAGAAGTTAGGAGGGTTAAGTGATGGTATGAATGGCGTTTTCATGTTAATGTTTTCAAGGCAATTCATCATGAGGATACCACCGCAGTAAATTCTTAAAAATTTGGGAGAGGGAGTTTTCTTCCATTCTATCCCCTTCAGAGATCGTCTTTCTTTTTTCCAAAATAAATTTTGTAAGTATTTAGGTTTGGGGATGGACGGTTACAGGTACAGTTACTCTCCGAGGATCGATATCTGTATCTTACACCTAGTAGCCTAGTGCAGCAGCACTGCCGCCAAGGGGACACCCAGTGATCGAGAAGCTCGGTTTGGCGTTAACCATTACAGGTGGCACAAAGGGCAGTGAGTAGTGGGCGCTCGTGGCTGTATGTCAAACGTGGCTGAACGATACATGGTCACGTGCCATTAGAAGTTTGATAAACCCATTAAATGTTGCTGTGTTCGTGGATGGGATTGAGGACTCATCAATATTAGAAGTGAGTCATTAGCAGATATCGGTAAAATCAATGATTACCTCAGAAGAGCAATAATAAACCGAAATAAGAGTGAACTTGAGTACATGTGCATTGAAATATTAGGAGTGTGTACTGTGTCTTGAACTAGAGACAATAAACCTTTCAGTTCTATGAATTCAGGTGAATATTCCTGGGGAGTAAGATACCGACTCTGAGCTGTTCAGCATAAACATTAGTCCGATTGCTGTCGACACAACACAGCTGGTTTTAGAAAGAAATTTGGCTGTGATAGATACGAATAAGCGAGTAGGCATTGTACATATGATGGTCACAAACAATCTTCTAGCCTGACTCTGAAAATGACACGGAAGTTTTTTGAGCGATTGTTTTGTACTCTAACTCTAAAATCTGAATTCTGAATGCACATATTTACCAGCTGTATTAATTTGTCTGGGATTCGAAATTCTTTTATAGTCTTACACAGATAGTTTGTGTTGATACTATCAAATGCTTTCTAAAGACTATGAAAAGCATGTGCATATCCCAAGTATATTCAAATTTCTTATCAAGCAGGATTCGTAAGAAAAAAATATCATCCACTGTTGATCTAATTTTTGTAAAACTTCCTTGTGCATCATCAATTATTTCTTCCAGATATTTTTGTAACCTTGAAAAAATTGTTAGTAAGTGTTTTATATACAGTGTTGAATAATGATATCTGCTTGTAGTTTTTGCATGTAGATAGATCTCCTTTTGTATACATAAAAACAAAACACCATCCAAACAGGCCTTGAAAGACCAATGGTGTCAATCGGCCACTGTGTCATCCTCAGACCTTAGGCATTACTGGATGTGGATATGGGGGTCCTGTGGTCAGTGCACCGCTTTTCCAACCGTTGTCATTTTTCGTAATCAGTGTCGCTATTTCTCAGTCAAGTAGCTCCTCAATTGGCGTCTTAAGGGCTGAGTGCACCCCACTTGCCAACAGCACTCGGCAGACCCGCACGGCGACTCATCCAAGTGCTAGCCAAGCTCGATAGCGCTGAACGGCTGTGATCTGATGGGTAACCACTGTGGCAAGATCATTGGCTTTTTCTACACATGGGGTGAATTAAAGCATCTTTCCGTTCTTCTGAAACTTGCTTTTCTTTCCAAATCTTAACAGTCTTGGCAATCAGATCGCTTATTTTCTAGATATTGTTGGAGTACTGAGTCACGACCTTTAGGAGGAAGAATACACGATTACATTTGTACGTCATTTGAGGGGATAGGTAAATGTAGGTGAAGTTCCGCATTCTGGGCATAGAGAGGCCAATCGGGCCCTATCAACTGCTGTGCCATTCTCTGCCTGTGACATTATCGAATGTGGGATGGACAGCCACATGACCAACATGCCATTCTCCCTACCGTCCTTCGTCCTTCTCAGTCTTATATTATGCAGGAAGACGCTAAGAAGAAAATCAGTATCCTACGCAAAACATACGAGTGGGACTGCAATAAAATAAAACTAAATAAAAGTTGATAGATAAAAGTCATTGTGATCATCAGATTTTGAGGAGTGTAATATTTACTTTGGAATATTTTCATGGGTATTTTTATCTCCCAATTTCAGGCGTTCGCTGGAGCAGTGTCTTGTTTTCTCTCTCTTCTTTATTCACAGTACTAAAGACAATGCAAGAAATGAATTGTCTCCATTGGTGGAAATTCCCACTAATGTTAAATTGCTTTGCGACAAGATGCACACAGCTAGACAGCTTCCTCAAAAGTGAGGTTAAATTTGAGAACTTTGTTCCTATGTCTGCAAAGTGAGGTTAAATTTGACAGACTCTGATTGTATGTCCGCGAGTGTTTGACAATCCCGTGGGTAAGAAACAGCGAATCTGACTAATAAGTTCCATCGTTTGTATAGGACTTTAGAAAAAGACTCTCATGTTTATTTCTTTTCTGCCCATCCAGTATTCATCTTCAGCTACCCTAAAAATAAAGGCTCATGACAGGGTTCTATGACATCAACTGTTAATTTGTTTTGCTTTGCAGTTTATAATTTAAAAGTCCCCCTCCGCATTTTTCTGCATTTATGTGAATGCGAATCTGAAGAACTGCAGCCGTGACTTCGATACGATTTTCAGTAATAGACAGACTGATTCACGAGGAAGGTTTGTGGAGAGTATATACGAGCGTTGGATCTTAAATAGTCGCATCTATTTATTCACAATCGATACAAAAGACTTACATATTGTAGCGGGACTTTGAATTTCGCCGCGCTACACTCGTTCCCTCAGATAAAAAATATCCCGTCGCAGCGGTATGAGCGCTCGACGGCAGAGAAACTACTAAAATTGTAACTTTTTTTTTTGTTTTCTATTCGTTTCTTTTTTGTCTCTTGATAATGAAGACGTTAAAAAAAAACTTATTAGCTAGTCTTGATCTGATTTTAATGTGTAGACATGTTGTGGAAGTTGTTAAGAAATTCGGAGGATGGAAGTAGCAAAGTAAATTAAATTGCATACAGTATCAAAATGATTTTAATTGGCATAAATTAGTGATTCCTGGACTACTGCAAGATTTCGGAGCAGACTTTTCACGCAGAAATGAAGAAGATTTTTGAAGACCTGGACGCCGCCCGAAAGAAGACAAGTTAACCTGGTAAAGGATGATCTCTCATCTACGCCACTTCCCCCTATCAGTTACATTTTGTTATTCTCTGTTTCTTTTCAATAAGTTTCGTGGTGGAAATTGATTTAACTTTTGCTCAAAAACGCCACAAGGACCACCCCAACTATAGCTTTTCTGTAATACGAAGTCCGATTTGCATTTAATTCTTTCCTTTTTTCACGGTCATTTACGTTTTTAAAACCCCCTTTTTATTCACCATTTCTTCCCAACATTTTCAACCTTTTCTTTTCTTCTCTCTTATTTTTCTTTTTTTATTAACCAGTACAACTGGCGACTGTGACAGGACACAATTTTCGGATGTGTCGTTTTTGAGCAAATTTGAAACTTTAATTTGTATTTTTTCCCAACAGAGAATAACCAAAAAAGTTTAAAGGGTAACGAAAACACCAACTTTATTGTACCTAAGCAAATGATTATACAACAATCTTGTAAAGAATTTTTGTAACTAATTCAATCTGTTTTCTTTTCATGGCATATATTGATGCAAAACTGTTATTTTGAGACCTTTTGGTGATTATCCGATGGAGATGTATTAAGAAAATCCATATTTTGACGAATACGATTTACGCAGAAGTGTTTGACCAGCCGCTGCAGGACAGAAAATTTAATGGTGAGTCACACAATTATGTTTCATTCAAACATTCAATAGCCAACTGCAGAATCCATTTTTCCCTTTCCATGCATCCTGTAGTTTTCTTCTAGATTTTTCCATAATTATCTATCTCTATTGTAGTTTGTGGTAATTATAGTACTGTTGTAGCATATGAAGATCGTGAATTTGACCGCCAAACAGTCATTTGTTACGAAAAATTTTGTCCGCCCTGCTGCATCTTTCTCGACCAGTTTTGCAATAAAGCAATCATTTACATTGTCGAGAAAATATTTCATCCTAAATTTGAGTCAAATCTTTATTAATCAAACTTATATTATTCCCTTTTTGACTTACGATTATACATCCTATTACAATGGAACGCGGTAAGGTAGAGATAGTTTCGGCAGATGAGTTAAGTGAAGTAGATTCATCTTTCAACGAACAAGAAAGTCCGCGTTTCCCTCCATGGACGAGTTCACAGATCAATTCAATGATTTTGCCTCAAACTCGCAACATTTGTGATAATACACAGATGGCGACTTTAAATGACGAAATGTGGAATGGACGCGAGACTAGACCGTCAGCGTCAGTGTTAACATCAATGTCAGAACCGAATATGAGACAAATTCAGCAATGTGACACAAATCGGACACAGGAAACTGACAAACTGTACCGACTATTAGTGTTATTTGCAGACATGAAACGAGACGTTAGTCAGAAAATTGACATATTAAACCACACTGTGACCGAAAATTTTGAACGAACGACAAAACAGATGACAGAATTAAATAACACCACTCAACAGCTCAGCCAGCGATTTGAGACATTGTCCGACCGAGTCACTAAACAGGAAGAAACTTTGGTTACATTCACACATGAAACAAAAAACAATATCACCCGATGTGAGAATCAGTTAAATCAAATAGTTAATGTGCAGCAGGAAGTGAACACTCGTGTGGAAGAGTTAGCTCAGGCCCACACTTCAGCTAGCTCCACCCAAGAAAAGCTGACTGAAGAAGTGGGAAATATTACCCACCAACTCACAATGGTAGTTCTTGAACAAACCCACCTCAAAGAAAAGATAGAAAAATTAGAAGACCGAGCGGACCTCGCGTCACTAAACAACGACACCAACATGGCCGAGAGAATTGTACATGAATGTAAATTGTGTGACGACTATCTGGACAAAAAACTTGAAACAATTACACAGGACATACTTTCAAAAGCAAAGACACATGTTAAAGACGAGACAAAACACACAGAAGACGAAGTGACAAAATTACGAGACAATGTTGTGCCGTGTTTGGCGATTGGTGCAAACGCATCGCTAGGAAACGACAAAACAGCTAAAACCATGGCTAATGACACAGACAGAACACCTATTGTGAAATCACCTATTTCCAATCAAAATTACAATGTGGAGCTTTCTTTTTCACCAAACGAGCAATATTACGGTACGGCACCTAGAGTAGCAAGTGACACAAACTACGTCAATACAGCTATGCCAACCGGCATGGCCGACGACACGTTTGTAAGACATGGGCATTTCCAGACATTTTCCAGCGAGGACAAGCACAAAGTCCACCCTATTGTGTTTATTAGATCATTTGACGGTGTTTTTCCACGTAGTTGGTCAGAAGTCGATAAAATCAGATACTTCACCAATCTCATGAGAGGACGAGCAGCTAAGTGGGGTGCCGCTATGAAACGGCGGTGCCTTACATTTGAACAGTTCGAACAAGCCTTCTTGGACGAATTCTGGTCCGAGAATGAGCAACAGAGTCTAAGGAGAGAAGTGTGCAACCCCGAGACCTATGACCCTAAAAAAGAGACATTAAGACAATACTTTGAGAGGTACCTAGACAAGACACTGTACTGGTCCAAACCAGCCGACTTGCCAGCGATAATTGACACTTTAAAGAGCCACGTACCCTTTCCATACCGAGACAGATTAATAGGAGTACCGGAGAATGACGTTAAGACTTTCTTAAACTTCTTAGATCAAATGGAAGTAGTTTACAGAGGCGATTCGCGCCATTCAAATTTTACTCATATTAGTAACCAAAATCAGCACCCACCCCAAAGGAACCGTAGTGACGGTGGTTGGTGGAACCATCCGTCCGCGCCGCGACACAATACGATGCCTGCGCGCGAAACATATTCAAATGGAAACGTGTATGACAGTAGGTGAAACGTCCCCTTAGAACATTTATGCACGATTGTGCTTAAACTGACACACAATATTTTTTTAGCGCAACGCAATCTGACTTTCAGAAATCCCTACAAAGGAATGGCCCTGACTAACATTAACCTATACGTTTCACAAATCACTTACCTCACCAAAAATCTTCGTTTCTCGAACTACTGCAATACAGCGAGCCTACTGCAATACAGCGAGCGCCACTACTGCCAGCTAAATAAAAGATTCAAACTACGGAAGTCACTAACTACTGATAGGGATAGTTAGCAAATGAAAGATTTTAATAGAGAACAAACACTGTATTTACCTTAATAATCATAATATATATAGCAGTTCAATTTCAAAACTCCGCCATCTCTCTCCCCACATCCACCACTGCTGGCGGCTCACCTCCAACTGCGCAACACTACGCGCTGTTCACATCCAGCTGCCGCTGCCCAACACTACAATGGCAGACAACAATGCAAACTAGCCACAGACTGCACACAGCACAGCCAGTGATTTTCATATAGAGCGCTACGTAACGTTGCCAATAAGAAAACATAAACAGCCTACTTACATAAAGAAAACATAAACAGCCTACTTACATAGGAACAACCGCAGAAATTCGTGGAATAATAATAATAATAACAATAATTATCACCCATATCGAAATGGTAACTACAAGCAAAATGAAAATTACATAAAGTACAACAACAACAACAATAGGAGACGTGAGAATAACCGGTACAACCCGGGATACTTTGACAGGAACATGACATATAACAGACATATTACCACCAAAACAATAACAATCCCAACAATCACCGACAGAATATGTGGAACACGCAAAATTCACGCATGACAAATCATAACCCTCCACGGAATCCGCCCCCGTTCCCCAGTACAGTTATGCACTCCCCGCCACGAAGTAGCAATAACAATTGCGGCGCGCCATCAGCTGACGCGTGGGCGCCAACCGGCCGGAATGTAAACATAGTGGAGCTGGTCAATGAACCCGGCCAAACACAGCAGACGACGGAAAACAGTCGACGACCGAGCTAAGCGCTCGTGCTTCGGTCGTGAGGTGTTGTAAGAGCGCAACGGCTGAGACGGTTTGTTTCCTCAGGTACAATGACAAAACGACAGCACAACAGGAATTAACAAACCTATCGGGTTGATGACCTTGTTCTTTTGCGTTCACATCCCAAGTCTACAAAATTAAAACAACTGAACAGAAAATGGCAGCTATTATACTCAGGTCCTTTCAGAATAGCAAGCATACCTCACCCAGGTTGTTACTCGCTAGAATACCTGTTATCTCACAAGCCGAGGGGGCTGCATCCCCACAGACATTTGAAACCCTTTGTGTACTAAAACAACATAATATAATGATAACTAAGTTGAACATGAGCAAGTTGCTGTGAAAACGAGATCATAAATATTTGTATTGAATACACGAACATTAAGTTATACAGCCTAAGAACACAAACATTCATTTATGGAAATTATATACTGCAGTTACACTTGTACACATAATTATGAAGAGAATGTAAACCCAGGTGAGTACACTTACTGAATGAGAAAAGATATTCATATAGGAATGAGACCTACGCAGGTTACATTGGTGGTTAATTGTAAATTATAAGGTGAATCAACAACTAGTTAGTTATTTCAAGGCACTACAATGAGAGGAAATAATAGCTATTGAGATCAGTAATGACATATGTATGTAGCAGAATGAATGAGGACGTAAGAATGAATGATCAGTATGAATGAGTTAATATTTAGGTTAATATAAGAAGGTAAGTTACTGTGAAGTAGTTGATGGAGACAAGAGATTATTTGAGGAAAATATTATTGGAAGTTTATGAGAATGGAAGTGCCCCACGTATGTGATATATTAATGTTTAATGAAGAATATGTTTAATGTATAAGGATATATATATTATGATGAATATGTGAGTAAGGAATGAGTGAGAATGTTTGGTAATATTGTGCTACATAGAGAAGTGAGTAAACAGTCTACATCTTTAAGATTACATGAGAATTTCAGTTTGAGAGAAAACATTTGTGATGAGTTAAAACACGTGAATACAAGGCGTTAAAGGTGAATCTATTTACAGTGCCCTTGAAAATCAACGAATGCAAGAAAAGCAGAGTGAACATAATGATGATTACAGCTGTGGAAAGAAGTGTAATAAGAATGTAACTTGGAAACACATTAGCCTTAATTTATTTCAGAAGTGTAACTTAGTAACCTTTCGTTAAGTTTTGTTAAGCCATTGTGTGGAAGAAAACATTTATATTTCAGGTTCAGACAGGAGAATGATATTTTAAGGAACTTAAGTTGAAATATAGTTTTTACACAGCCCTCATCTGAATACGTACATTTGTATAATTTTTTTTTTTTTTACGAAAGTGAAATTTAGTGCCATGTTAGCCTTTATTATACTTACACACAACAGAAAACCATGAGGAAACAAAAGATAGGAGAGTTATTAAGGCCGTTTTGCGATTCGTACAACACCTCCACTTAAGCGAACAAAATTAACTCTACTTTGAAGACAACATTTGACTTTTCAGGTAATGCAAGGTAAGTGCAGAGGAGCAGTGACCACCCGTGCAACCGACGTCGAGCAACAGACACTGAGAAAGAGACATTTTACTGTCAATTATAATACTATGTTCTTTATATATATATATATATATATATATATATATACCACATATTATATCTTTTTGTTCACTAAAGTAGAAGAAAGTTCATGGTTGAACTCTTGAGAGGGAATTTGATATGTTATTATATAATACACATTATGAGAGAGACAATCTCTGAGATACATTTTCCATTTGTATAGACGGTATCCACAAGAAGTGGAGAAATTGAGGAAGTACTGAGCAGATATGCGATTCACTCATGCAAGGATTTGTTAAGGTATAATACACTTAGTCATATGAACAGTCAGAACACAAACAGAGAATCTGTCATGATGTTACACTACACAGACTTGACGTAAGGACACTTACATTTACCCATGATTTGGTAAATTGTAAGCACCTCCTTTCACACACCCCTTGAAGGTGATGCCAACGTTATAATGTATTGTGTTCTCTTTTTATGTAGTAGCTGTAAGATTTGGTAGTTTATAGGTAGTGAATAGTTTCTTCCATTCTATCTTTTTTTTCTTTCTCCATTATCCTACCACCCCCTGCAGCTGGGTATTGTTTGTTTATGGAATGTAAGAATATATTGTGTGACAGTAAACTTTCAGGTATGAATAAAAAGACATGAAGAAAACTGAACATTGATGGCATTACAAGCCTGGTCAACCACTAGCCGGCCAAGATATGGAATCAAAAGAAAGAAATAAATAATAAATGAAGGAAAGCCTGTGCTTTTAAACATTAAGTCTTATATCCCTTGGCACGCCCAAACCTGAATAAAAAACTAATACCTCAATAAAAGAAAGCCAATGGGACTTAGTATAATTTTTTTAGTGTAAATATTTCACATGTATATTCTTGTAAATTTATATGTATTTGTATATGTATAAAAACTTTGCATATTGTCAACATATTTTGAAATGTGACCACGAAATGTACGCTTTCATAATGAACGATGTAAACATGCTGGGACACAGTGAACTTTATTAAAATGTAAATATGGCAAAAAAAGTGTTGCAAACTGTGGTAACCGTGTACGTTATAAACTACGAAATTTGTGAAACTTATGGTGCATAAACCAAATAACTGTTTGTAAATCGATATAAACTGCAATTTACTTCGACGATAATGAGAATTTTCACACTGCAAATGAACGTTTGTTGGCAAGTGTAAACAATGTGGTGAAACACCTACCTTTGCGAACATCGACGCCGTTGTTCCTGGCCGGCCTTCAGATGCTTTGGAGACAATAAACTCAGCATCTGTCGCAGGCGATGTGGAGGCTAAAAACTACATCAACCATATATGCTCCGGGAACAATAGTCATGAAAACGCACAAGGACCTGGAGTGTTGTGTCGTAACAGAAGACATGGACGTTGCTTCAGATCACGCACACGCTCAATCTTATGGTGTCATCGGACTTAACACGCCATTTATGCTGGAATAACAACTTGTAATGAACACTATGTGAAAGTGAATACTGTTCAAGACTGTCATAACACAGCGATTTTGAAACTGCCGCACGCGAAATTCAGTGATGCTACTGCGCGTGCGCAAAGACTACGTGTTGTCAGAGATGCATTGGGAAACCTACGCTGGGAGTACACAACATTAACTGCGCTGGCGAGCAGCTTTTTCAAACAAACTGTATGTAAATATATATATTAATTGTGTACAAAGGATCCAAACTGTAATAATTGTATTTAGTATATATTTTTAGGAAGTAAGTGTTGGGAAAGATTATCCCCTATGGACGCACGTGGCCTTTCCAATGAAAATATGCATATATTGACTTTTAGGTTTGCTAGCCTGCCACGCTAAATGTTTTAGCGTGACAGTCGAGGGGGCGATGTAGCGGGACTTTGAATTTCGCCGCGCTACACTCGTTCCCTCAGATAAAAAATATCCCGTCGCAGCGGTATGAGCGCTCGACGGCAGAGAAACTACTAAAATTGTAACTTTTTTTTGTTTTCTATTCGTTTCTTTTTTGTCTCTTGATAGCCGGAGCTTAAGGCAGACGTGATCTGATGAAGACGTTAAAAAAAACTTATTAGCTAGTCTTGATCTGATTTTAATGTGTAGACATGTTGTGGAAGTTGTTAAGAAATTCGGAGGATGGAAGTAGCAAAGTAAATTAAATTGCATACAGTATCAAAATGATTTTAATTGGCATAAATTAGTGATTCCTGGACTATTGCAAGATTTCGGAGCAGACTTTACACGCAGAAATGAAGGAGATTTTTGAAGACCTGGACGCCGCCCGAAAGAAGACAAGTTAACCTGGTAAAGGATGATCTCTCATCTACGCCACTTCCCCCTGTCAGTTACATTTTGTTATTCTCTGTTTCTTTTCAGTAAGTTTTGTAGTGGAAATTGGTTTAACTTTTGCTCAAAAACGCCACAAGGACCACCCCAACTATAGCTTTTCTGTAATACGAAGTCCGATTTGCATTTAATTCTTTCCTTTTTTCACGGTCATTTACGTTTTTAAAACCCCCTTTTTATTCACCATTTCTTCCCAACATTTTCAACCTTTTTTCTTTTTCTTTTATTCCAACTTTTCTTTTTTTTATTAACCACTACAATATTTGAACCTGTTACTGTCCTTCAAAGTAGTCGCCAGCGTTGTGTAGAACCCCTTGCTAGCGATGTGGAAGGCGTAGTATACCGTTATCTGAGCCTGTTATGTTGATGGAGCGAATGGAGCGGTCTACAGCGGTCTACTGCTTGTCGAATCTCTGGAACAGTTCTGAAGTGAATGCCAAGAAGTGGTTCCTTCATCTTCGGAATCAAATCAGAGTCACAAGGAGTTAAGCCCGGAAAGTATGGTGGATGGCAGAATACTTCCCAGTCCCATCGAAAAACAAGGCAGCCACAGCTTGCACTGTACGCGCCCGCGCATTGTCGTGTAAAATGATAGGTGGGTTGCGTAGAAAGTGTCGGAGCTTCTTTCGCAAAGCTGGTCGCAGGTGATTCTCCAAAAACGAACAGTAATACTGTGCACTGACGGTCTGCCGTGGAGGAACGTAATGCGTTAGGATAACATCATTACAGTCGTACAGGAGAATCACCATAACTTTCACCATACCGGGGTTCTGACGCACTTCCAACTTTCGCGGCGACCCATAATTACGCCATTCTTTGGATTGGCGTTTCAGTTTTGGCTTTGTGGCATTCGCTTCCGAACTGTTCCAGAGATTTGATAGGCAGTAGACCGCTCCATTCGCACCATCAACAGAACAGGCTCTCGTAACGGTATACTACGCCTTCTACATCGCTGGCAACGGGTTCTACACAACGCTGGTGACTACTTTGAATGTCAGTAACAGGTTCAAATATGTAACCCTTTTGTATCGGTTGTGAATAGACAGCTGCCATTATTTAAGTTCCAACCCTCGTAATTTACTATCGCTACCCTAGTCAAGTCGTCCGCTCGTATATACTCAGTGCTACCAGTGTGAAGGCAGGGTAGTCCATTACTCATATAATGTATGTATTTTAGATTCCTTGCAATCAGTTTTCGTACCTGCTTTGAAATTTGCTCTATTACGTTTATTCTTTAGTTATATAAGTGGATCTGCGTTAGAGCCAAGAGGTAATTCCTCAGCAGCAAAGCGAAGATGTTTCAGATACACTCCATTACCACGTTTCCTTCTTATTTTGGCCACCTTAAGGATCCAAAGTCTTCTAATAGAGATGATGAAGGAAGATTTGCTGATGTGGAACCTCCTTGCCTGGCTCTCGTTTTAGGTATAAATTTCTCACTATCTTGATCAAGTCTAATGGAAGCTGTGGTATTGATGAATGTATTCATCAGTACCCTGACAAACAGATTTATTTGGAACTAGGGCTAAAGAGTTTACAGAATATGTAAACACCTGACATAGTGGTAATTTGCACTCACTGTTCCATTCGATGATTTCATCACTACTTGGCGCCGAGTACACTGTACTATTTCCAGTTCCGGGCCTGCTGGTTACAAGTTCCAGGAACTTTCCGTAGTCCATCCAAGGAAGTACTTTGAGAGAACGTGTGGTCCGTAGCCTACATTAGGATACGTTGGTCTTGTTTAACTATTGCTATAGTTATAAAGAGATCAGGGCACTTGAACATGTGACCATCAGGAAATTGCATAAATTTTCCCTGTTAGCGTGTTCTGTACCTGATTATGGAAATAGAGTATAAGAACGACACCAAAAGTACTATGTTACAAGGTCAGCGTTCGTTAATGTGACATATAGGTTGGTCCTGGAATGGAAAAATATCTGTACTTTCGAAAGGACGAACTAAGCGTTAAACTTAAACGTCTCTTCGTCATCAAAGTCATTAGAAGCGGAAGGCTAGATCAGCTGGTTGTGCCCTTTATTGTGAGAGCAACGTGAGCAAGTAAAAACAATGAATCAATATTTGTAACTGACGATACAAAGGCAGGTGCTCAACGCAGGAAAGATATAATGAGAATACAAAGAAATGCTAACGAACAACAAATGAAGAGTTCGATACATTTATCTCAATCACCTCTAAACAATGTAAAACGTAAAGGGACTCTGTAGTCTATGGTGAATTTACTACATCTTCATCCTAGAACTATAAGAAATTTACAGCTCAAGACTAGTTCATTATTAGCACAGCATTATACGTCAAAGACTCCAGTTGTGATGTTAGCTAAGTTGTGGTGGAATTGCACTCAGTCCTAGAAGAGAGTCAGTGAGATTCTGAAAGATACCGACAGGGATGTGAAGCCCTGTCGACTCAATTGTAGTGCCTAGGTGCGCTTGGTTTCCCGGCTGAGGATCCACGGCGCTTACAGCCCGTTCGAGGTAGTCCCACAGCTTCTCGACAGGTGTTTCATCTGGGGAGCTTTGGGGGTCACGGGGGTACGGTGAAGTCATCCTGGCACGTTAAGAACTACGCACATGCACTGCGGGTTGTGTGACACGTTGCATTGTCCTGCTGGTAGTTGTGCTGAGCAAGAGACAAAATGCGTGTCGGGGTGGACATGGTCCCCAGGGATAGACGTATACTTGTGTGGATCAATTGTGCCTTCCAGAATGACAAGTTGAGCCAGGGAATGCCAGGAATGCCAGGGAATGCCAGACTATAACTCTCTCTCCTCCAGTCAGGACCGTTCTGACGATTGTTGCATGTCCGTGAACACCAACGACCATCTGGACAATGGAGCATTAAACGTGATTAATCTGAAAAGGCCCCATACCGCTACTGAGTGGATGTCTGGTTGCCGTATTAGCGTGCAAACTCCAGTCTTAATCTCTGATATGGAAATGTCTGGTGCAAGTCTTTCGAGTTGACGCCACTTCGGCGACTTGCGAGTCGTTAGGGATGAAATGATGATGATGAGGACAACTCAACACCCAGTCCCTGAGTGGAGAAAATCTCTGACCCAGCCAGTAATCTGACCCAGCCAGTATCTGACCCGGGGCGGTAGGTATGACATTCCATCGTCCTGACCCCTCAGCTATCAGGGGCGTATCTGATGAACAGCAGTCACCATGGCTGAATGAATCAGGCGCCTGCTGCAGAGGCTCATAAGCAGCACGTTCGGTAAACAGTCGTTGAGCAGACACTGTTGGTAGCACCTTGGTTCATCTGGGTTATCGGTTGCTCAACAGTTGCACGCCTATTGGCCCATACACATCTTCGCAGCCGTCGTTCACACCTGCCACCTGTGGCTCGTGGGGCACCACAGTTGCCACGGCGCCGGTTCTGGATAGCGCCCTATTGCTGTGCACGCATTGGGGGTACACGAACAGTTTACAAACTTAGCTGTTTCGGAAACGCTTTCACCTTTGGCCTGGAAGCGAATGATCATGCCCTTTTTGACATCAGATAAATCGCTCTCAGGACACAAGAGAAATACGCCCCCTACAACGAACGTATGACATCACACTAGTCGCCTTGTTCGCCGTCTTCACAACGGCCCCTCCCTGCAGGGTCCATGGGAAATCAATATGTCACTGAGTAGGTATCCACTTAAGGTCTTAACATTGTTGTGTGTTATGGAGACTTGCTTGCATTTAAACGCGCACTTAAGAATGATTAAACTCGTCTGAAATAGTTACTCAGTCCCTGCCGGAGATGCCTGCCAGCACTCGTAAGACCTCCCGTTTCCACATTACAATGGCGACTGCAGTTTTCCGCAGCCCTCCGACACACCTTATATACCCTCCACTGTTAGCGCTGCTACCTCCTGTAGAGGGCAAGAGATTATTTTTAGGAAATATGGTGCAAAATTGTGATTTAGTGTGTTTTAGTGCACGATGAGCCAGCCTCACAGCAGACGGCGGACGAAGGCTGGCCAGCGCGTTATGAGGGTCACACAATTTTGCAACGAGCGTCGGTATGTGTGTACGTAAGTGGCAGCCATCAACAGCCACAACACGGTATAAGCAGAATTACGCAGGTGCAGGCCACGTGTGTCGCGGTTGCGTTAGCCAACTCATCGAGAACCTTCTAACAAACACAGCACCACATAGCCGGTGTATTCAGCAGTGGTCTGCACTATTTAAGGGCATCAGAGGTGGACGTTGGCATTCGGTTCGACCGATTGGGCGTCCAGTCGCTGTCACGTCATCGTCAACAGTGACGCTGTCTCCGAGGACCGGCCGGTGGAGGGCGTTGCCCGCTGCTGCACCGGCGACTCCCGGCGTCGTCACGAGCCGCAGCGTCTGCAGGAGGCGAGCTGGGCCGGGCCTCGTGCCGCTAACCTCCTACCACCTGGCAGCCGCTGACCAACCTCGGCGTCGCGTTCCCCAGACTGCGTGCACCAGCACGTCTCCACCACGACACGAGCGGTGGGGCTGAGCTACCGGAAAATGTATTGGGAGAACCAACAATAAAGAGGGAAATTGCTAAAAACAGCCACCTCCTTCTACCCAGCCACGCCCTACAACCTCGACCACGTCACCTGCGCCGGTCATCCTATTACACTGCTGTCTGTGATTGGGTATTTGCACGCTGACGTCCAACATCGACGGTGCTCACATTAATGTCATTGGACTGCCTAAAGCACCCCATAGTTGTGCAATAATACTGTACAATAATATAGTGCAATATTTATTGAAGTTCTACCTAGACTGCGCAATAATATTGTACAATATTACTGATCCTTGTAGTGTTCGGAATGATAGATGATAAATACGCTGCTGCTGCGATAATTTCTCTACTTTGTTCCAATCCGAAAAAGGAAAGAAGATGGATGAAAATTAGTACAACAATCCTCAAAGATTCACTTACAAAAACTCGAGGTAATTGAGGCTGAACCAAAAACAAGATTATCGTAACTTTTTAAGTGTTGCTTGTCCAACACTGTATGCATTACTGGAAATGGTTGTGCACATAGATAGGCACACTCACTCCGCCCCCTGCCCTGGAACTTTTATTTATTATAGAACTGTCACGCGCTTCTAGAACTGATTTCCCGTGACTACACTAAACCTCTCGTTAGCCAAATGTAGCTGCACGTGGCTGATCGCAGTGAGACAGTGCTATTGCTTTAGTAATCGACTTGTAACTTATGTTTCAGCACGAGTTGTATAGTGGATCCCTCTTTCAGATTTCGTGGTTTGCTTATCTTGAGTATCAAAGTAACCTATCAGTAAGAAACACTGAGTGGATAACCATCAATTCTCTGGGATATAATAAGTGTTTTGTGTCATCTGTAACATTTATTTTTTGTGGGATCGCAGGTCTCGAAACTGACCAACAAATTTCTGTCGAAACCCCCTATTGAGACATTTATGTGGAAGCCCAAAGTCTCATTATCAAAAAAAAAAAAAAAAAAAAATTCTGCAATGAAAGGTCCAGTTCCGTCAAGTGAACACTTACCTATTAAGCTACGACACTTTGCTACTGCCAGTTCTTTCCAACACTTGAAATTTAGACATGCCGTTTTAAAATATCTTCATTCGTTGTTGGATGGTACCGTTCTCTGTATTTTCTGAACTTTTAGTCAAACGATTCATTCTTAACATTTATGTTTTTGTATGATTTATACATTTCGATGCTGTCCAATAATAACACTCTTTCGTATTGTTTTGAATTAATTTGCAACAGAAAAATAACAACAACAACAACGAAGAGCGAACACAAATATGCTAGCGAGTGTAGCACGCGGGAGACTGCTGTCAAGCATAATATTAGTACTACCCACACACTGCACAATATTTTCGGGAAGGGCAAAATACTTCAAAAGTTCTTGATTTTGTCACTGTTATTGCGTGACATCTCAATCTCACACCTAGACGTTCATTTTTATTGCGCTTCAGGAAATACTGTACAATATTATAGCCCGTCTAGGGGAGCTAAAGATTTTAATTCCGACAATCTATCGAATTATAGACCCTGTCTTGTATACTAGCCTCTTTTTGCTGGTTTCATTTTTAAAAGCAGGGTTGATTCCACTCTTCATCACTAAGATACCACTTTATGCGTGTAAGAACCACATACTTTTGGTGACAAGTTTGAAAAAAACTGTCGTTATTCTCACCCAATGTAGTGTCAGCGCCAGTAATGTATAGATGATCATTCAGTTTGTGTCTTGTAGAATCCATACAGTTTAAACTGCAGAGTTTATCGGGCCTCCGACAGCCAACGGGTGTTTAGCCAGCTAAAATTCAAGTAAGAACATGTGACACAAAACATAAATTGCTACAAGTATATAAACGTTAACGAGTAACACTGTTGTAGTGCCACAAATGTAAGTAAAGATGCACATATACACTTAACGGAAGTGTTAAACGTGCTATATATTATTTTTACCTGGCACCACAAGTTAACAAATAAAACGAAAAATAGGAGCGCTAGAAATACAACTGTTCGGAGCCTAAATTGAAATTTATTATATGTATAAAGTGCAGTTTAACATGAAAGTTATCGTAGTTTCCAGTGCTGGATGTTTCAAGGCATTTCAAGGATTTCCAAAAACCAAAATTGGCACTGCTTACACAGAAGCGTCGAAATACTATTTTCAATGCTGCAACATTTCACATCAATAATCTTCTGAAAATTAGTAAATGTTCTTGCCAGGTTCTTTTGTGCTTTTAATCTGAGGATATGTCGAGAATTTTTGTAAATGAACACTTCAAACTGGTATATGATTGGCGTAGACAGGTCAACCTAGGCTATCAATATCTCTGACAGAAAGCTTCCACGTAGTAAAATGTTATTCGTTTGAAGACTACAGTGTATTCTAGATCACTCCACTTCCAATAACACATGTTCAATCAATTTGATTCGAGAAAGCGTTTGCTTCTCAAGTCATTCTCTTTGAATAAATAAGAAAAAAGTTATTTTGCAATTAATTTGTTCTGCACTATTCATGTTTTACCATAAGTCGGTGCTACACTATTCGTGCAATAACTGTGTTCTCGTTACCGCAATTTACACAGTCTTGTGCAAATTAGAGCTCTAAAATGTTACTCGTTGAAAGCTCAAGGGCATCTTATAAGAAACAAACGTGTTTTATTTCTGCTATAATGGGCTTTCCAATTTTTCATTCTCGTAACAGTTTCCGCTGACGACGCATCTTCTCGCGACCGCAGATTCCCGCCACACCCTCGACTGACGGCCAGCTCCGTGCGCCGCCTGCGGAATGCTCTGGGTGGACGTCGTTCGGTTGCAGTCTCGCACGGGGAACATGAAATACTAGAAATAAATTTTTACGCTAAACAAATTATAGAAATACAAATACAAGTAAAACATTTCCATTACTTATTATGCGTGGATGTAGCACGGAAGTGTCAAACGTATTAAAATTCGATGGGACAGACAACGCGATCATAAAATTTAGTACGATGGAAGAAAACAAATTGCAGAATTTTCTTTTGTTGAGAGTACAGTTTCCAAGAGAGAAATGAACCAGAAATCTTGCGCCCGAAATGTAATTCCCTGTGACATTGGCGTTCCATTTCCCTTGTCGTCGATTCTTGTCGACAGGAACTCATTTCCTCCTCTCACTTAACGGCAGAGAACGCCAGTTACTTCAGCGTTGTCGATCTCGTGCTTCGACACGGTTCCATTTTCACTTTTTTGTGCCCACTCGCAAATAGCCTTACTGTGACGGACAAACTACTAAAATTCTTGATGGCGTCTTGCGCAACGTTTCCGACGTTTGTATTTGAACTCAATCCTTTTTTTTTTACTGTATCGTCTTGTAAACAGTTTCACACTGTTCCTAGACATATTTTTAGGACTGCTTTTGACAACGAGCTTATGCACAGCCATGCTAAAGACACGAGTATACATTTAACAAAAGTGTTAAACATGCTGTGTATCAATTTTACATGGCATCACAAGTTAACAGACAAACAAAAATTAGAAGCGCTGGAAATACTACTGTTCAGAGCCTAAATTGAAATAATGATACCTATAATGTACATATTAACATGACAGTTAACTTAGTTCCCAGTTTTGGGTGTTTGAAAAAATTTCAAGGAGTTTTCAAAACCAGAGATGGTATTGTTTACACAGCAACGTCGAAGTACTATTTTTAAAGCTGCACTTCATCAGTTTAATAATGTTTTGAAAATTATTGATTGTTCTTTCGTGCTTTAAATCTGCGGATAGCTCGAGAATTATTGTAAATCAACGCTTCAGACCCTGGTACATGATCGGCCTAGACAAGCCAACCTAACACATCAATGTCTCTGATAGAAAGACGTGCACATGATCTTAAGTGATATTTCTGCGCTGCCACGAATAATTGTCATTTTCTTACTGAAATATTTTCTTGTGCTACAAGGATAATGAGGATCTCCGGAAGTAATCATCATCTACACTCTGCATCGCATAATTGAAAGCGACGTTGAAATGGTACGAAGTAACTATATGGACGATATGTGTTTGTGTAGTGATGCTCTATCATTCAGCCACTCGTAACAAAGATACAGGAAATAAACAAAAATACTTTGGTTATAAATGCAGACGTTAGCAAAGCCTGCAGCTTGTGCTACGAACGGCACCCGGTGAGAGTGTCAGCCCTGGACAGAAAAGTGTTCTGAACAGCTGTGAGTGCACGACATCGGAGGTAAATGTGTTTCAAAGCGGGCAAATTGTTGGAGCTCCTATTGTGGGTACTTACGTAACCAAGATAGCCAAAGTGCTCGGTATTTCAAGAGGCGGCGTATCGAAGATTTATACAGCATATAGGGGAAAGCGGAAAAACAATCCTCTAAATCACAAATCGGATGACAGTGTGTATTGAGAGATAGTGATGGACGCTCATTGAAAAGCATTGTGACAAAAAATAAGGGGACAACAGCTTCAAAATTCACTGCAGAACTGAATGATGCACTCGTAAGCTCTATCACGAACGGAGCTACATAAGCAGTAAACCACAGGGAGAGGTGGAATTATAAAACCACATATCAGTTACGAAAATGCTCTTTATAGGAAAATGTAGTGTCGAAGCGTTAGAACCTGGACAATGAAGCAACGTAAGAATGGAATATCGTCGAGTGGGTCTTGTTTCACAGTGCTTTCAACTTATGATCGCTTACTTCCCGGAAGTGAAACGTGGCGGTGGTTCAGTCATGATTTGGCCAGCCATGCAGTAGTATTCCTTGGGTCACATGATTACTTGTAAGGTCGCATTACTGACAAGGATTATGTGACCATTTTGGCTGATCAAGCCCACCCCATGGTACAATGTTTGTTCCACAATTATAACGCTGTGTTGCAAGACGACACAGCTCGTGTTCACACAGCACGCGTTGTCGCGAGCACCAGGATGAACTTCCGCATCTTCCCCTGGCCACCACAGTCACCAGTTCTCAATATTATCGAACCTTTGTTGTCTACTTTGGGCAGAAGGGTGAGTTACCTGAACTTGCCACTATTTTGCAAGAGGAATGGTATAAGATTCCGTTGAAAACCACGAAATGAAATGTCGTTTGGCTAGGGTCTCCCGTCAGGTAGACGGGTCGCCTGGTGCAAGTCTTATTTTCAGTTGCCGCCATTTCGGCGACTTGTTTGTCAATGGGGATGAGATGATGATGAAGACAACACAACACCCAGTCCCTGAGCCCAGAAAATCTCCGACCCAGCCGGGAATCGAACCCGGGCCCCTTTGCATAGCATTCCGTCGCGCTGACCACTCAGCTATCGAGGAGGACGTTGAAAACCATACCAGACCTGTTTACATCTATTCGACGATATCTCAAGCAGTTCCAAATGCCAACGGGTTTCCTACACCGTATCAGCCACGGTAATGTGAAGTGTTTTTGGTGTTTCCATATTTTTGCGCACTCCCTGTATGTCTCCAACTCAGAGTCTCTGAAATCCCTAGGAAAAAAAAAGTAAAGCTGTCATCATGTGAGCGTACTGCCATCCCACCTTATGCTGTATTTGAGAGTTTCGGTGGTGCGCCGACTCGTCATCTGATGAGACATTGTCGTCCGAGCTGGTCATTGTTGCCAGTACGGACAGGGGGCAGTCATCGTTTCGACAGTGCCGTGTCGTAAAGCAAATCGCTTTAGGTGGGAAGTGGTAACATGTCTACTATTGTTTTATTGCACTATGGTTTAAATATTGTGAGGGATCGGAGGGAAGTGTTTTTACAGAAGCATACTGCATTCGCTAACAAATTATGCGTATTGTTTGCGCACATTGTTAAGGTACACGCGAAAATGAATTATTATCACGATATTTGTGACTACATCTACACGAAACTTCATTAATCTTATTTATGGACTCTTCCGTTACTTCTTGGTGGAAAAATTTCATATTTAATGCTGAATAACAAGTACACTGTTTTTGCTTATTTTGAGCTAGTTTTCAGGTTCTTAGGCCATCTTCAGCAAACAACTGGCTAGGGTCTAGGAGGCACACTGATTCTTAGGTAATCAAACATTACAGGTAAAGATACAATCACTTTCATAGTGTGTTGTACATCAAACCTGTTTCTTAAAGCACAACGAATAACTAAACAATACATATTACAAGTTAAGTGGCTATAACGTTTTTTATCTTGACATTGGCTGATGCAACAAACATGTCTTTCACACCGTAAACTAAACTTCAGGCAATGGACAGTATTATCTACATTAATTAGAATACATAATCTTACAGTATTACAAGTTATATGGTTATGATGCCACCGTTTGTGACGTCGTGACATAGGCTGAGAACTACCTAACTGAGCGCTAGTAAATTATGTTGAACAAAAACACTTTTCATATTGTAAACGATATTTTTATGCAAGGCAATATTAAATATAGGACATCACAGCTGGTTGACAGCATCATGTGAAACTTAAAATAATATTGTGTAGTTTAGTTATTTATTGCTCTTAAGATTGTCCAGTGTGTAAAGTGTAATTTCAACGTTAAGAAACAAGTTTGATGCACAACACTCTGTGGAAATGAATATATCTTCACCTATAATGTTCCACGCAAGCCTGCCGTTGGTGGGCAGGCTTGCGTGCCTCAGCGATACGGATAGCTGTACCGTAGGTGCAACCACAATGGAGAGGTATCTGTTGAGAGGCCAGGCAAACGTGTGGTTCCTGAGGAGGGGCAGCAGCCTTTTCAGTAGCTGCAGGAGCAACAGTCTGGATGATTAACTGATCTGGCCTTGTAACACTAACCAAAACGGCCTTGCTGTGCTGTTACTGCGAATGGCTGAAAGCAAAGGGAAACTGCAGCTGTAATTTTTCCCGAGAGCATACAGCTGGTTAAATGATGATGGCATCCTCTTGGGGAAAATATTCCGGAGGTCAAATAGTCCCCCAATCGGATCTCCGGACCACTCAGGAGGACGTCGTTATCAGGAGAAAGAAAACTGGCGTTCTACAGATCGGAGCGTGTATAACACTACCGTCCGCTACTGCTATACCATAACCTTAAAGTTGGAGGCAGGTCGTGACATAAAAACTATCTGGTTAAAGCAGTTATGGTATAAAGCAACAGAGCAGTGTTACCCTCTGAGAGGAATTTTGTTGTGTTGACCGTGTTGTACCAAACAGAGGTGGCTTTTCGGAAGTGAAAGTTAGAATTACTTAAATGTTTAAGTAGTAACAAACAATAATTTACCTACGTACACTGTTCAAAGAGTAAGGAAAACGGTCGCCAGCCTAATTAGGGAAGATAATTGTTGACATTCTTGTTTATGAAAATAAGTATGAGCAACTTTAAAGGACAAACACAACCTATATTTTGCCATACGCGAGTGCAATAAACTCTGTCTCCTGCATATGTTCACGTTAAAGAAAATGCTAACAGTTATAACATGGCTATTTACATAATGGCATCAGAAAACGACATATACTTTTGCCTTCAAGGTTTGTTCAAAGTGAATGGTCTCAATAATATTACTATCAATATTCACTGTAGAATCATAAAATCGGCATAGTTTCAATATTACTTTTCCGACATTTTCCTATCTTATAAACAAATTGTAAATATAGTTCACTGCAAAATTATGAACTGGTCGTAAGTTAAGTCTCTCTCTCTCTCTTAACTAAATACTTTTCTAATTAGAATAAAAGTTAAATGTATTTCACTAACAAAAATTTTCTCACTGAATTTTCAATAAAAGAAGTTATTGTTTTCACAGATAGTGGTCTTTCTATTAACTGTTATTCAGCATCAGCACAATAGACAAACTATAGATCCTGTTACAACATCAATATGTACTTTTAAAACACAAGGGGAGTCCAACATTGTACAGAACTTCACTTGAATAGGAAGAGTAATTGAAACTTGCTGTAAATAAATACCTTATCTGAAAGACATAAGGCGAAACAAGGCCCCAGGAGTAGACAACATTCCATGAGAACTACTAACAGCCTTGGGAGAGCCAGATCTAACAAAGCTCTACCACCTGTTGAGCAAGATGTATGAGACAGGCGAAATACCCTCAGACTTCAAGAAGAATGTAATAATTCCAATGCCAAAGATAGCAGGTGTTGGCAGGTGTGAAAATTACCGAATGATCAGTTTAATAAGTCACGGCTACAAAATACCAACTTCAATTCTTTACAGATGAATGGAAAAACTGGTAGAAGCCGACCTCGGGGAAGATCAGTTTGGATCCCGTAGAAATATTTGAACACGTGAGGCGATACTGACCCTACGACTTATCTTAGAAGGCAGATTAAGGTAAGGCAAACCCACGTTCCTAGCATTTGTACACTTAGAGAAAGCTTTTGACAGTAATTATTGGAATACTCTCTTTCATATTCTGAAGGCGGCAGGGGTAAAATACAGGGAGCGAAAGGCTATTTACAATTTGTACAGAAACCAGATGACAGTTATCAGAGTCGAGGGGCATGAAAGGGAAGCAGTGGTTGGGAAGGGAGTGAGACAGGGTTGTAGCCTATCCCCGATGTTATTCAATCTGTATATTGAGCAAGCAGTAAAGGAAACAAAAGAAAAATTCGGAGTAGGTATTAAAATCCATGGAGGAGAAACAAAAACTTTGAGGGTCGCCGATGACATTGTAATTCTCTCAGAGACAACAAAGGACTTGGAAGAGCAGTTGAACGGAATGAACAGTGTCTTGCAAGGAGGATATAAGATGAAAATCAACAAAAGCAAAACGAGGATAACGGAATGTAGTCGAATTAAGTCGGGTGATGCTGAGGGAATTAGATTAGGAGGAGGAGGAGGAGATTACTGTTTAACGTCCCGTCGAAAACGAGGTCATTAGAGACGGAGCACAAGCTCGCATTAGGGAAGGATTGGGAAGGAAATCGGCCGTGCCCTTTCGAAGGAACCATCCCGGCATTTGCCTGAAGCGATTTAGGGAAATCACAGACAACCTAAATCAGGATGGCAGGAAGCGGGATTGAACCGTCGTCCTCCCGAATGCGAGTCCAGTGTGCTAACCACTGCGCCGCCTCGCTCGGCTTAGATTAGGAAATGAGACACTTAAAGCAGTAAAAGAGTTTGCTATTTGGGGAACAAAATAACTGTTTGATGGTCGAAGTAGAGAGGATATAAAATGTAGACTAGCAATGGGAAGGAAAGAGTTTCTGAAGAAGAGAAATTTGTTAACATCGAGTATAGATGTGTCAGTAAGTCGTTTTTGAAAGTATTTGTACGGAGTGTAGCCATGTATGGAAGTGAAACATGGACGATAAATAGTTTGGACAAGAACAGAAAAGAAGCTTTCGAATAGTTCTGCTGCAGAAGAATGTTGAAGATTAGATGGGTGGAACACATAACTAATGAGGAGGTATTGAATAGAATTGGGGAGAAGAGGAGCTTGTGGCGCAACTTGACTAGAAGAAGGGATCGGTTGGTATGACATGTTCTGAGGCATCAAGGGATCACCAATTTAGTATTGGAGGGCAGCGTGGAGGGTAAAAATCGTAGAGGGAGACCGAGATGAATACACTAAGGAGATTCAGAAGGATCTAGGTTGCAGTAGATCCTGGGAGATGAAGACTCTTGCACAGGATAGAGTAGCATGGAGAGCTGCATCAAACCAGTCTCTAGACTGAAGACCACAACAACAGCTATAATGTTTAGTTACCTAAGAACCAGTGTCTCTCCTAGACGGTAGTCAGTTGTTTGCTAAAGATGGCCTAATAAGCCGTAAAGTAGTAAGAAGTAAACAAAAATAAGTAGAACAAAAACAATGTACATGTTATTCAACACTAAAACTTCATTAACATTATTAAACTGGCAGTAGTTCTTGTGTATAAATTCGTTTACCAGCAGTACGAGACTCGCAAAAGTATTCTGAAACTACTCGTATACCAATGAACACCCAAGATTTACTTCTGGCCACATACGTGTGATTAACCGTTATCCAATTGGTTCTCTCATTGAAGGATACCTGAGTGTATTTATTAGTTTGTGTACATCATTTGGAACTCACTTTGCTACCAACGTAATTAACACTTTCAGTTATGATTTGTTGGAGCATGGACATTGAACGGTTGCAGCCTATGTACCACTGGAAGAAAAGTAACTGATACAAACTTTGTGGTGCCCTAGTTGTACTTTCATGAATACACAAATGTAGCTTGCTTGTTTTATTTTGTATTATGCCATATGCAGGTATAGCCAACGTGGTGAAATATCGTAACAAAACGAATACCGAGGCGCCTACAGTCATTCCGAAGGGTGATTTGAGCACCACAATGCTTCAGTAGGCCTTGTGCTGTTCGAAGTGGCCCGCCGTTACCTTCTTCTGGCCTTTAAAGTGACTTAAGCCAGCCAGTCACTGGAGGACCGATAGCTTCAGCTGGATTCCGAACTACGGTGCAACTCGGAATTTTTCACGCGAAAAAGCACTGGTAAAGGTGAAAAAAGCGAAAAGTGACTTTAAAATCTCGAGATAGAACCTGAGACATTTAGATCCCTAGTGTGGCACTGCACCAATGAGTCACTGAGTCATAGCTGAAATTTCTATACATACTAAAAAGAAGGATAAGCTGCATAGTGAGTTTTTGGGAGGCGGAAAATTGCACCCTCAGCAGCGCGGTTGCGTACCCAAATTACTCAACGGGACATCTGGTTCGACACTGCGATCTTACTCGACGATACTGTCCCGTAAAATGAAGGAGTAGGCACTGTTCACATTACTAATGAGGTATTTAATGTGACGTGCTATTGTGCGATTGTTGTTCTATCTCGAACTGAACTATTACGGTGCAAGAAGTTCCATCAGAATGAATTCAGTAGCTGTGGATGAGCAGTTTACTAGAAATATGTTTCTGGCGGAGTCTCCTGGCTGTAGAACGCAGAGGGAGAGGTACCGCTGGTGTGACACTTCGCTGTTTAAACGCTGACCTAAGGAACTTCAACTGGTTCTGAGTGGAATGACTATGAGTGAGAGCCATGGTCAGTAGAAGCTCGTACTGCAACCACACAGGAATGAGTCTCTGCGTACGTAGCGAGCTGCTGCCCCGATTCTGCATGCCAACTGCTGCGTGCAATTATTCGGTAACAGAACCATTCCGGCGAAGTCCGTAGTGCGATACGTTGTAATGATGTGGAACGAGTCATTTTATATTCACATGAGAGATTAATTTGTAAATTAGGCTACATACTGAACATCTACTGAAAAAAAACCTTCTGTGGGTTGGTAATTCCTACCCATCACCTTTTACAAATTACAAAAATAGTCAGGGAAACGTGCTGTGTGGAGTAAACTTAGTTATCTGTCAGATGGCTATCAGTTTGGGTTTAGGAACTGCAAAGACACAGAGAGGCTCGATGAAAGAAGCAAGACATAAAAGAGATCAAAACATGTTAATAGGCTTTGTTGATCTAAATAAAAGCCTTTGTGAATGTAGAAGGTGCGAGATGTTCGAAATTCTGTTCAAGAGAGGGGTACGCTACGGGGAAAAATGGGCAATATAGCTTACAATATGTACGAGAACTAGGAAGGAACAACAAGACTGGAAGGCCAAGAGGAAAGTGCCTGGATGTAAGAGGGTGTAAGACATGGATTCAATCTTTCGCCTCTGTTGTTCAGTCTATACATCGAACAAGCAATGAAGGTAATAAAAGAGAGTTTCGGTAGTGGGACCAAAATTCAAGTAGTAAAGAAGATGGATTGCGAGCAAATCGAAGGAAGACGAAGGTAATGAGGAGTAGTAGAATGAAATCAGCAATAAAGTTAACAACCAAATTGTGAACTGTAAAGTAGACGAAGAGAAAGAATTCTGCTACCTTGAAACCAAAATGGCACATAATGGACGAGGCAAGGAGGGCATAAAAAGCAGACTAATTAAGGCAAAGAGGGCATTCCTGGCCGAAAAACATTAGAACATAATCTGAGGAAGGGATCTATGAGAAAGTACGTTCGGAGCCCAGAATTGCATGCTAGTGAATCGTGGACTGTGAGAAAACTGGAAAAGAAGTGAATACAAGCGTTTCAGATGTGATATTACTGAAGGATATTGGAAGTTAACGTGGATCGATAGCGCAAGAGGTAAGGAGTTCTACGCAGAATCAGCGAAGAAAGGAAAGTGCGGAAAGAGCTGACAATAAGAAGGGGCAGGATAGTGGGACACTTGTTAAGGGATCAGGGAATAACTTCCGTGGTACTAAAGGAAGCAATAGTGGTTATAAACTGTGTAGGAAGGTAAAGACTTAATTAATCCAACAATTACTAATGTAGGACACTGTGTCCAAGTGCTACTCTGAGATGAAGAGATTGACACGGGCGAGAAATTCGTGGCTGGCCGCATCAAATCCGGCCGAGTGGTTCTAGGCGCTTCAGTCCGGAACCGCGATGCTGCTACGGCCGCAGTTTCGAATCCTGCCTCGGGCATAGATGTGTGTGATGTCCTTAGGTTACTTAGGTTTAAGTAGTTATAAGTCTAGGGGACAGGTGGCCATAGATATTAAGTCCCATAGTGCTCAGAGCCCTTTGAACCATTTTGTACCCCATCAAATCAGTCAGAAGAGAGAGGAAAAAGAGAAAAAACAGAAAAAGGTGAGGGCTGGAGTCGTGCCCTGAGGGTTCTGTAACAGCTTGATTACGTATACAGACAATTCATCCATGTTGGCAATCGAGAATCTCAACGATTTTTCCTGTTATCGGCATTGATACTGGCAGGATATTCGACCTGGCAATTCAGAGACTTTCGAGAATGTTTTAATTTTGATTCTGAAGTTGGATAACGAGTGAGAAAAGAATGTTTCTTATATTTTACATTATTACAGATTTTTATAATTACAGATTAACAATTTTCTGATTTTTTTCTCTTTACTTCGACTGTGAAGCCTTGCATCTTGCCAAATTTCATGATCCTAGGTCAACGTAAGTACCATGTAGGCTGCAATGAGTCAATTTGCAAGTGTTTATTATGTGTCATAAGTGGCTACATCCTCTGATTGCGTTGACGCAGAAGCTTCAATGTTTTACACCGGCAAGGGACTATTGACCTCCCCATTGTAATGGTCGCCTAGTCGTAGATATAGCTAATTGCTATAATCGCACTATTTCACTCCCATTTACGGAGCTTGTTAGCACTTGATGTTAGGTTGGCGCCATTAAACTGCATTGTGTTGTGGTAATCGCTGCTACTTGCTGGATCGCTGCCGTGTCTCGATGCTGATGCTGGCTCTAAATCTGGTTGTCTAGGGTTAAAAACATGAGGTCCCGTGTTTTTTGTGTGCTTTTGATGATAAAGAACGAGCGAAACCAACAAATATGTAAACTTCAAATATTTATTACTCTGGTGGCCATCTTAATTCTACTGTCCACCAAAGACCATGACACAACACAAACTAGTACTTCCTTTACATGTTCTTTGCATTGTTTATCCACCTCAAACAATAACACACAAACACACTTTACCAAAGTGACATTCCGACTGCCTCTCGACCCTTCTTGCTGCTTGTATTTATAACATTGTCAAAGAACTGCTAAAAAGAGATATAGTTTATAAGTCACATGTACATCTGTTATCATAATTTGTGCAGAAAAGTTATTAATTTGCATCGAGTGACATAATTTAACATGTTATTAAAATGACAGATAGATTTGGCGAAGAGTTCTCGGGCTTCCAGCCGGGTGGCGGTGTCTTCAAACTGCGACGTTTCGACGAGTGACATACTCATCATCTTCGCCAGAAGATGATGAGTATGTCACTCGTCGAAACGTCGCAGTTTGAAGACACCGCCACCCGGCTGGAAGCCCGAGAACTCTTCGCCAGCTGTACACGCCAGGAAAGCATACTTTCACAATTACAGATAGATTTGTTGACTTGACAGAATAATTCTTTGTTACAAAAAAGCAGTTTTTTAGAAGTTTGTCAATTGACTTCTCTAATTTGCGTAAATAAATAAATAACATGAATTATTAAGAATTACATTGGTTTTCGTCTAAAATAGGATTGATTTCGTGAATACTGAGTGAAAACGCTCCTAGTGAACAAATAGGTTTCACTGGGTGATTTTTATTTAAGGAGATCCAAAATACCTAAGTTGGCCACTATTTTTCGTACTTCATATTAATTATTTAAGATGAACTTAGTGTATTTACATGATAACATTTGCTGTATCAGTGATCAAGTGATATAAACTTTTGCGTGGGTCAGTTATTCAGTATAATTTAATGGGTTGACTGTTTATGCAGACATGTTATGCAATCATTGTTAACATACACAATAACCTTTCTATAACCATAAATACTCGTTAAACTGGTTGAATTTGGAGGGTATCGCATACTTCGGTACAGTAAAGCCTTTAATATGTTCCGTTACACCATGCTACACCAATTACGAGTGTAACCTGATACGTCTTCCTGTTCCTGAGAGAAAGGGGTGTTAACAGACGGGTTTCCCTTGCATGTTTTGCTCCTCTGTCAACGGATCATAGTGATACAAAAAACACTCCTCCATGTTGAACAGGCAGCTAAAGAAGTCCTCTCTATTGGCCTCACACAGCAGTAACATCTCTGCTATTACTTCGGTTCTGCGGGCTTTTCGTACAGCAGCGGGCAGTGGCTTAATCTAACGGACGATGACCTCTATCACGTTCAAAACGCCATGAAAAATGCGGAGAACTGACCAATGAGTGACTTTAACATTTTACACTGTCGCTTCGACTATGATGAGCTGGTCTTCGAGCAGCAGGGCGTACATTTCACTTGCGATTCTCTGTTCTTCACAAGGATTTGGTCTACAACTTCGTCCTTAGTCATTCTGACTTGTCTAGCCGCAGTGGAATCGTCTGTGCCACTAGTCCACTGTGCTGTATTATAGTGTATTGCTGCCGTACGCTTTCACCAAAGAAACACAGACATTTGCAGCATTATTCCACTTGAAAAACAGAAAACCAGTTATCGCATCATAATCCACGTTATCAATGGGCTGCGCTATTTTGTTTTGCCTTCTCCAGTGGTGTACCACAGTCCTGGGACGCAGAGATTTAATTGTGTACCTGGACTACAGTTTATCTAACATACACAAATAAAAACTAATTATGTAATTATTTGAATTTAGTCAAAATTAACAGAACCAATTAATGTCAGAAAAGGGCTCAGACGAGGTTGCAGTACGTCATCCATTGCGTTCAATTTACATGTAGAAGAGGCTCTCCGAAGGTGGAAGAACAGCTATGGAGGAATGGGAATTATTATTAGATATGTGCAATTGTTTTCGATACGTTTCACTGATGGTCAAGCTGCTTTGGCAGAAGATGAATTCAGTCTTGAGTTCGTGATACCGCGTTTATACCAGAAATATGATAAATAGGTACTGCAAATGAGTCTGACTAAACCTGAATATCTGGTTGTGAATAGTAGTGGTAGTAGTAGTAGTAGCTTTTGTTCATACGTAGGTCTCTTCTTAAAAGGATGCAGGACATGTAAAAGTATTTACAAGTTAAGACCAATTTAAAATAAGCTAATTCATATACACATACATTTACAGACATCTAGTTAGAGCCGGCAGTTGTGACCGAGCGGTTCTAGGCGCTTCAGTCCATAACCGCGCTATTGCTACGGTCGCAGGTTCGAATCCTGCCTCGGGCATGGATGTGTGTGCTTTCCTTAGGTTTAAATAGTTCTACGTCTAGGGAACTGTTAACCTCAGATGTTAAGTCCCATAGTGCTCAGAGCCATTTGAACCATTTTTCTAGTAAGAGACAATCATCCTGGTATACAGTACCTAAAAAAACTTATTAAATAATGTAATGCCACACTGTTCACTCATATCTCACTATCAGTCAGTGCACAAGCTATACACACATTGTTTCATATCACTTCACTCGCTACACACACTCAAGCACACACACTGGTGATCCCTGGGCCACTTTCTGTACCACAACTTCCTGTTTGCAATCCTGAAAAACTGAGTCATCATCCCTCTATAATGAGTGAGATGTTGAGTTAAGAAAGAGGAAGTGGTGTTAGTATTGTGCTATGCATAGCTTGGGGGTAAGTATTTCTTGAAAAGGAAAACAGAAGGAAAAATAGTGTGAACGTATTATGTGGAATGTTGGACGTTTTATAATTATTATTGTTATATATTTGTATAACTTTTTGTAAAACCACTTCTCTGTTTTATCTAAGGAATCCTTCAATGTATAAAATGTATTGCATAACAGGTACTTTTCAGCTGCCGTTTTAAATAAGTGTATCTTTGCAATTTCGTTAATCTCTTGTGGTAAGTTATTGTACAGTTTTATTCCTTGGTAGAAATTTCTGTTTCGAGTTTTATGTTTATTTTGTATTGGTAAATGTAAGTTGAACTTAGCTCTTGTCCTATGGTCAAGGACAAAGCTGTTTGTGCAGTAATTACCAATGTCATTTTTGATGTGTACAACTTGTGGGGCGGCGGGTGGGAATAATTGTTGTTAAATGGAATGTAATGTAGAAAAGATGCATTTCCCGGCCGATTCACCATATGTGGGGCGGCGGGTGGAATTATTTGTTATATAAATGTTCCTATTATTTATGCAGTCTTAAATGCTGTTGTTTGCCGTTCTCAACACTGGCTCTCTAACTACAATACTGGCAACCAGAAAGTGATTAGCAAAAACGTGAAGCCTGTCATTAGAATTCCTAGTGCCCACTTCATCTGAGAAATACACTTATAGCTACAGCTTATAGCTCTGAGGAATTAGGAGATTGTCTGGGATTCATAATCAGAAACGATTCTCTATAAAAGGTTCACTATATTCTGAAAGTCACAGACTAAAAAGCATCCACACAATCCAACTAACAGAGCAGTTCAGAGTCTAATGCGCGGATACAACTATAACTGTTCAAATTAAATGTTTAAGTGAATGCTCGCCATAATTTGATGATAATATTCATCAAACGCCACGCTAAATAATGGTAGAATGTCTGTCCCGCGGCGGCACGTGAAAATACGACATACGCAAACTGAAGATAGATCATTAAAGTCATCCCAGAATTAACACTTCACTCGAAAACGATTTCATGGTTACGCGTATCCCGAGTAACTTATTACGGCATCTGGAGAGAACTGGGGCCTTTTTCTCTCGCGCCGCGTTCTTATATATAAAGCCGCGGTGCGGATGGCTAAGGGAACGACTGATCAATTCCGCTCTCCCGACTAGCCGCTGGGCTAGTAATGCACCACTTTAAGTTATCGAATAAATCATTGCTTCCTTTGCTGATGGCCGATGAAGCTCTCAATTTAAATGTGCAATCAGCACACAGGTAAGTAATCATAATAAAAGTCTGACGTGGCTAAGTCAAATATTTTGGGCGAGAGAATTAATTTAATTACACTACATGCAGTAGACGAGCTCTGAACTTGCCCTTTGGAAATACGCTATCGCTATAGTTTTATAGTTATTCAATTGAAACTTCTCACATCTTTATGATTAAAGCGGATCTCCCTTCTACTTAAATTTAAACATCCTAGCCTTATTTATTCGCCTACTTAATCTATCTTGCTTCCTTAATTTCTAAGACAAAAACCAGAAAATCATGAATTTCAACTAAAATTTTAATTTGTGAGATCCAGAATACTGTTTCTACTAAATTGTTATGCAAAAGGACTCTAAATATAAATTTTTAAGTTTATAGATCTTTTCTGTTGCGCCAATGATTTCTACAGAAAAACATCCAAATTTCGAAAATGGTTAAAGTTATTGAACTGATATTCAACACATATTGATTTAGTATTACTCCTGACATGCTAGAAACGTTTCAGGTTATTTACTTGATTTTTAAAGTATTGCGCAACATTTGTTCCTCAAAAAAGAATGCCATAGCTAAGAATTGAGTGTACATATCAATATTATTTAACTAAAAGACACTGCATGTTACACACTGATGATAGGATTCTAAGGGCATAGCATGATGATGACATTCTGTTCGCAAGTACCCTTGTGTTTTCACACCACTTCAACTGTGAATTGTTGAGTGGTACTTAAGTAAATAAATTAGTGAAATCAAAGTGAAGTAAAAATTAGAATATAAATGAAAAACTTACTTTAGTTTAGAAGAATTACACACTGGCAAACAATGGGCAGAACAGCAGAGCAGAAGCGACAATGACCATGAAATCAGCAAGTTCCACATAAGCGGACGCTGTCGATTCAGCCGTCAGGGCATCGCCCGACCGGCTCATGCGTTTCTCAGTTGTCACATGTGAGCAAAGGCCGTCGCCTACATTCCAAGAGCCAATGACCGACGTTAAGAAGATTCTTCGAGAAGCTTTTCAATGTGACAGAAGAGGCAATGACCGTGAAGTCGTTCACCTCCAGTAAACTGAAGTGAATAAATACGCAAGATGCAGTGGGCCCGACAGACGAGAGACGAAGAAGACGAAGGAAGAAGAGAAGAGTAGCAGTAGTTTTCAGTCAGTTTCGGTGCTGAAGACCGTCATGCAAGAAGAGACTGCATCATGCACAGACGCACCAAGTCCGCCGCTGTAATGGAATACCAAGCAGCAGCCGCGGCGCCAGAAGACAGAAGTTAAAAGGTATTTGAAGTCTGATTTTTACGTACCCGGGTGACTCGTGAGGACGGGAAGGAGACGGCCTCACATCAGCAGTCACCTGTGAGCTGGGATGAAGATCTGACAGCCGAAGACTGGCAAGCGGGAGTCCGTTGTTCGGGTCCGGGACACTGGCCTTCCCCCGCCGCGCCGCTCCGCTGGCCGACGCACAACTCACGCGGCCGCTTAGAGAAGAGAAACACTGGGACGCCACATCCGAGGTATCACCATCCGATGCACGACTTTGCTCGCAATAATTAAACGGGCCACCTCGCGCTGCGCGTCTCCAGCCAGCTGGGCGAGATGGCGACAAGAGATACACACCGCTACGCGTAATCAAACGCCGCCGCCGCCGCTGCTGCAGCAGAAGGCTTCGCAAATGACACAGCTGCCGTTCTCCGAACCAGAACATCGAGTAAGAAAACAATTGTACGAAACTTGCAATAAAAGTTATCTTATGCAAAAATGCTGTTTCATTCTACCTCATACCCGAGCCAAGGAAGAACCCACCCTGCCCACACGTTGTTAAGAGAGAAAAGTTAATTTATTTAGTATTTTCACCTTCACGTAATGCTTTAGAATCAAATGCCCTTTGCAGTAATACTCATCCTGACAATTGACTAGCATCAAAAGAGAAAACCCAGTTACATTTAGTGACAAATATGTTACAGAATCAATATTCACTCCTAGAAATTTTGCATTTGTTACACAGTCTATAGCGGTGCCATCTACATTTAATTTAACATTGTAATTTTTTCTCTTCAAACTAAAAATTCATAGCATTTGTTTTTTTGTGTTCAATGTCACTTTATTGCTTATTGATCAATCATAAACTTCCAAGAGACTTTCATTTGCTTTCTGCACAAGGAGTTCTCTTGTTGTCTCAGTGATTATAATATTGCTGTCATTGACGAAGAGAATTTTTTCAGCGTGAGTAACACTACTGGGAAAGTCATTGATGTATATCAGGAATAGTATTGGTTCTAATATGCTATCTTGCTGAACCCCGGTGTTAATGTATTTTGGTTCTGATAGGTGTTTTACTAAATGTTTAGATCTATTTGAAGTATGTGTTATTTCTACTCTTTGTACCCTATCTGCTAGGTATGATCGAAACCAATCATTAGCTACCCCTCTTATTCCTAATGCTTCTAATTTATTTAACAGAATCTTTTGGCCGATTGTATCAAAGGCCTTAGAAAGTTCCAAAAATATGTCTGTGACACAACCATCTTTATCAAGAGCATCAAGTACAGCTTTTGTGAATTCTACTATGGCTGACTCCATATTTTTGCCACTTTGGAAACCAAACTGTGATTCGCTTAAAAGATTGTATTTGTTCAGGTAATCCATTAATCTGTGTTTCATAATTACTTCTAGTACTTTTGAGAATGGTGACAGCAAAGAAATGACTTTTAATTTTCTATGTCTTCTGCATTAACTTTCTTAAGTAAAGGTACAACTCTTGCCTGTTTTAACTCCTCTGCAAATGTCCCTGATGTGAAGGATTCATTTATTATATTTGTTAAGGGGCCTTGTATAATCCCTATGCATTGTTTCAGTACACACATTGGTACTTCATCTGACCCTATTGACTTACACTCCTGGAAATTGAAATAAGAACACCGTGAATTCGTTGTCCCAGGAAGGGGAAACTTTATTGACACATTCCTGGGGTCAGATACATCACATGATCACACTGACAGAACCACAGGCACATAGACACAGGCAACAGAGCATGCACAATGTCGGCACTAGTACAGTGTATATCCACCTTTCGCAGCAATGCAGGCTGGTATTCTCCCATGGAGACGATCGTAGAGATGCTGGATGTAGTCCTGTGGAACGGCTTGCCATGCCATTTCCACCTGGCGCCTCAGTTGGACCAGCGTTCGTGCTGGACGTGCAGACCGCGTGAGACGACGCTTCATCCAGTCCCAAACATGCTCAATGGGGGACAGATCCGGAGATCTTGCTGGCCAGGGTAGTTGACTTACACCTTCTAGAGCACGTTGGGTGGCACGGGATACATGCGGACCTGCATTGTCCTGTTGGAACAGCAAGTTCCCTTGCCGGTCTAGGAATGGTAGAACGATGGGTTCGATGACGGTTTGGATGTACCGTGCACTATTCAGTGTCCCCTCGACGATCACCAGTGGTGTACGGCCAGTGTAGGAGATCGCTCCCCACACCATGATGCTGGGTGTTGGCCCTGTGTGCCTCGGTCGTATGCAGTCCTGATTGTGGCGCTCACCTGCACGGCGCCAAACACGCATACGACCATCATTGGCACCAAGGCAGAAGCGACTCTCATCGCTGAAGACGACACGTCTCCATTCGTCCCTCCATTCACGCCAGTCGCGACACCACTGGAGGCGGGCTGCACGATGTTGGGGCGTGAGCGGAAGACGGCCTAACGGTGTGCGGGACCGTAGCCCAGCTTCATGGAGACGGTTGCGAATGGTCCTCGCCGATACCCCAGGAGCAACAGTGTCGCTAATTTGCTGGGAAGTGGCGGTGCGGTCCCCTACGGCACTGCGTAGGATCCTGCGGTCTTGGCGTGCATCCGTGCGTCGCTGCGGTCCGGTCCCAGGTCGACGGGCACGTGCACCTTCCGCCGACCACTGGCGACAACATCGATGTACTGTGGAGACCTCACGCCCCACGTGTTGAGCAATTCGGCGGTACGTCCACCCGGCCTCCCGCATGCCCACTATACGCCCTCGCTCAAAGTCCGTCAACTGCACATACGGTTCACGTCCACGCTGTCGCGGCATGCTACCAGTGTTAAAGACTGCGATGGAGCTCCGTATGCCACGGCAAACTGGCTGACACTGACGGCGGCGGTGCACAAATGCTGCGCAGCTAGCGCCATTCGACGGCCAACACCGCGGTTCCTGGTGTGTCCGCTGTGCCGTGCGTGTGATCATTGCTTGTACAGCCCTCTCGCAGTGTCCGGAGCAAGTATGGTGGGTCTGACACACCGGTGTCAATGTGTTCTTTTTTCCATTTCCAGGAGTGTAGTTTTTAAACAGTTTTATTGACTTCATTCTCTGTGGTTGGAAGTAACATCATTGTATTTAATGCAACATTACTTACAGGTGTTATATTTGTTTTGGGGAACTTTTGCTGTAACCTCTTTGCAATACTTGAAAAATGCTCGTTTTCATAGTTTGCTAAGTGTTGTGGATCATTTATTTACTTATCCTCCTCCCTCAGCAGTATTTTATTCTGCATCCGTTTGCCTCTCCCTCTTTCGTTTTTTATAACGTACCAGACTGCTTTGCTTTTATTCTCTCCATTGTATATTATTTTGTAATTACATGACTTTTTTGCGGTAATCTACATCTTCCTATAGATCTTTTTATATCTATGACAGAAAATTGAGGATTCTGGATCATTGCGACTCTTTTTCATGGAACTGAGTTATTTAAGTGTTTGGGAGGACTTCTTAATATCTGCTGTTATCCATCTGTTTTTGTGATATCTTGATACAGACATGTATACTTCAGGAAATTCATTTTCAAAGTTAAGCTTAAATAGTGTGGAGAATTTAGAGAATTTCATATTCAGGTTGGTTTCCTTCTACGCTTTATCCGAGCTTTGCTTTGCTAATTCTCTTGAAATTTTTTTTAATATTTTAGATGTCGTTTGTATGCTTATCGTTTAGGGAATGATCAAATGGTTTAAATGGCTCTAAGCACTATGGGACTTAACATCTGAGGTCATCAGTCCCCTAGAACTAAGGACTACTTAAACCTAACTAACCTAAGGACGTCACACACATCCATTCCCGAGGTAGAATTCGAACCTGCGACCATAGCGGTCGCTCAGTTCCAGACTGAAACGCCTAGAACCGCTCGGCCACACTGTCTGGCCAGGGAATGATCCAATGCCTTATTTTACTGGTGTTATTTGACAGAGACAGTCTGATAGTCTGAGATCTTTTACAGCTACATCACATTTTTCCCTGTCCATATATGTGACCACATGTTAAATTACTGATGCAGTCATTGTAGTAAACCAATTTTGCACTGTTGACTAATAGGTACATGCCAAAACTTTGAAGGATATTTATGAGGGTGATGCTGGATTCATTTATGATATTAGTGTTGGTGTTAATGTCCCCACATAGAATTATGTTGACCTTTGTGCTTGAGACTTTATCTAGAACTTCTGTTAATTTATTGAAAAACGTGTCCACACTACCTCTGGCAGATCTATACACACACACACAATGATTAATTTCTTGGTGATATCAAGCCCTGTGACCGTAAATTTGAAGTTCACATCATTAACAGAGCAGTTATGAAACAGTAGAAAAGATTAAACATCCAGGGACATGTTGTTGTTGATGTGGTCTTCAGTCCTGAGACTGGTTTGATGCAGCTCTCCATGCTACCCTATCCTGTGCAAGCTTCTTCATCTCCCAGTACTTACTGCAACCCACATCCTTCTGAATCTGCTTAGTGTATTCATCTCTTGGTCTCCCTCTACGAGTTTTACCCTCCACGCTGTCCTCCAATGCTAAATTTGTGATCCCTTGATGCCTCAGAACATGTCATACTAACCGGTCCCTTCTTTTTGTTAAGTTGTGCCACATACTCCTCTTCTCCCCAAATCTATTCAATACTTCATCATTAGTTATGTGATCTACCCATCTAAACTTCAGCGTTCTTCTGTAGCACCACATTTCGAAAGCTTCTATTCACTTCTTGTCCAAACTATTTATCGTCCATGTTTCACTTCCATACATGGCTACACTCCATACAAATACTTTCAGAACCGACTTCCTGACAGTTCAATCTATACTCGATGTTAACAAATTTCTCTTCTTCAGAAACGCTTTCCTTGCCATTACCAGTCTACATTTTATATCTTCTCTACTTCGACCATCATAACTTATTTTGCTCCCCAAATAGCAAAACTCCTTTACTACTTTAAGTGTCTCATTTCCTAATCTAATTCCCTCAGCATCACCCGACTTATTTCGACTACATTCCATTATCCTCGTTTTGCTTTTGTTGATGTTCATCTTATATCCACCTTTCAAGACACTGTCCATTCCGTTCAACTGCTCTTCCAAGTCCTTTGCTGTCTCTGATAGAATTACAATGTCATCGGCGAACCTCAAAGTTTTTATTCTTCTCCATGGGTTTTAATAACTACTCCGAATTTCTTTTATTTCCTTTACTGCTTGCTCAATATACAGATTGAATAACATCAGGGAGAGGCTACAACCCTGTCTCATTCCCTTCCCAACCACTGCTTCCCTTTCATGCCCCTCGACTATTATAACTGCCATCTGGTTTCTGTACAAATTCTAAATAGCCTATCGCTCCCTGTATTTTACCCCTGCCACCTTTAGAATTTGATAGAGAGTATTCCAGTCAACATTGCCAAAAGCTTTCTGTAAGCCTACAAATGCTAGAAACGTAGGTTTGCCTTTCCTTAATCTTTCTTCTAAAATAAATCGTAAGGTCAGTATAGCCTCACGTGTTCCAATATTTCTACGGAATCCAAACTGATCTTCCCCGAGGTCGGCTTCTACCAGTTTCTCCATTCGGCTGTAAAGAATTCGCGTCAGTATTTTGCAACTGTGACTTATTAAACTGATAGTTCGGTAATTTTCACATCTGTCAACACCTGCTTGCTTTGGGATTGGAATTATTGTATTCTTCTTGAAGTCTGAGGGTATTTCGCCTGTCTCATACATCTTGCTCACTAGATGATAGGGTTTTGTCAGGACTGGCTCTCCCAAGGCCATCTGTAGATCTAATGGAATGTTGTCTACGCCCGGGGCCTTGTTTCGACTCAGGTCTTTCAGTGCTGTGTCAAACTCTTCACGCAGTATCGTACCTCCCATTTGATCTTCATCTACATCCTCTTCCATTTCCATAATATGTCCTCAAGTACATCGCCCTTGTATAGACTCTCTATATACTGCTTCCACCTTTCTGCTTTCCCTTCTTTGCTTAGAACTGGGTTTCCATCTGAGCTTTTGATATTCATACAAGTGGTTCTCTGTTCTCCATTTAATTTTGCTGTAGGCGGTATCTATCTTACCCCTAGTGAGATAAGTCTCTACATCCTTACATTTGTCCTCTAGCCATCCCTGCTTAGCCATTCTGCACTTCCTGTCGATTTCATTTTTGAGACGTCTGAATTCCTTTTTGCCTGCTTCACTTGCTGCATTTTTGTATTTTCTCCTTTCATCAACTAAGTTCAATATTTCTTCTGTTACCCAAGGAGTTCTACTAGCCCTCGTCTTTTTACCTACTTGATCCTCTGCTGCCTTCACTACTTCATCCCTCAGAGTTACCCATTCTTCTTCTATTGCACTTCTTTCCCCCATTCCTGTCAATTGTTCCCTTATGCTCTCCGTGAAACTCTGTACAACCTCTGGTTCTTTCAGTTTATCCAGGTCCCATCTCCTTAAATTGCAGTTTCTTCAGTTTTAATCTACAGTTCATAACCAACAGATTGTGGTCAGAGTCCACATCTGCCCCTGGAAATGACTTATAATGTAAAACCTGGTTCCTAAATCTCTGTCTTACCATAATATAATCTATCTGATACCGTCTAGTATCGCCAGGATTCTTCCATGTATACAACCTTCTTTCATGATTCTTGAACCAAGTGTTAGCTATGATTAAGTTATACTCTGTGCTAAACTCTACCAGGCGGCTTCCTCATTCATTTCTTATCCCCATTCCATATTCACCTAGTATGTTTCCTTCTCTCCCTTTTCCTACTCTTAATTCCAGTCACCCATGACTATATTAAATTTTCGTCTCCCTTCACTACCTGAATAATTTCTTTTATCTCATCATACATTTCTTAAATTTCTTCGTCATCTGCAGAGCTAGTTGGCATTTAAACTTTTACTACTGTAGTAGGGACATATACTGACAAAAATGGAGTGGGCACTGCAGAAATAAAATTCAGAATACAACAAAGCAGAAAATTAATAGGTTGTATCGATTCTTTTTGGCTGAACAAGAATATCTCTCATTGTTGTTGTTGTTGTTGTTGTGGTCTTCAGTCCAGAGACTAGTTTGATGCAGCTCTCTGCGCTACTCTATCCTGTGCAAGCGTCTTCATCCCCAAGTACCGACTGCTACCTACATCCTTCAGAATCTGCTTAGTGTATGAATCTCTTGGTCTCCCTCTAAGATTTTTACACTTCTCACTTCGCTCCATCACTAAATTAGTGGTCCCTTGATGCCTCAGAAAATGTCCTACCAACCGATCCCTACTTCTAGTCAAGTTGTGCCACAAACTCCTCTTCTCTCCAATTCTATGCAATACCTCCTCATTATTGTAGAATGAAGGCTTTCACGACCGGTTGACATGGCTGTTGATATACTTTCCGGGATGTGAGGTCGCGGTCCAAGAACATTTCTGCTTCTTACGTTTCGTCCAGGACTGCACTGGACTTCCTCAGAGGCGCTGCTCCGCTGAGTCTTGCCGACTGACTGGTCGGGTGTCTGAGAGCGACTTATATGTTAAAAAATTTTAATAGGAAAGAGGAGGCTATGAAACTTAGCGATATATGGACAGTGGCTCTACAAAATTGCTAACAATTTTTATCTTTGACAAGGTGGCAATCGATAGTCAACCTTATCTTTGCTATGGATTATCACTGCTCATCACGTGTCACCTGAACCACGCCCCCCTTTCTCACAATATATAAGTCGCTCTCAGACACCCGACCAGTCAGTCGGCAAGACTCAGCGGAGCAGCGCCTCTGAGGAAGTCCAGCGCAGTCCTGGACGAAATGTAAGGAGCAGAAAAGTTCTTGGACCGCGACCTCACATCCCTGAAAGTATACCAACAGCCACCTCCTCATTAGTTATGTGATCTACCCATCTAATCTTCAGCATTCTTCTGTAGAATCACATTTCGAATGCTTCTATTCTCTTCTTGTCCAAACTATTTATCATCCATGTTTCACTTCCATACATGGGTACACTCCATACAAATACTTTCAGAAACGACACTTAAACCTATATTCGATCTTCACAAATTTCTCTTCTTCAGAAGCGATTTCCTTGTCATTGCTAGTCTACATTTAATATCCTCTATACTTCGACTATCATCAGTTATATTGTTGCCCAAATAGCAAAACTCTTTAACTGCTTTAAGTGTCTCATTTCCTAATCTAATTCCCTCAGGATCACCCGACTTAATTCGACTACATTCCATTATCCTCGTTTTGCTTTTGTTGATGTTCATCTTATATCCTTCTTTCAAAACACTATCCATTCCGTTCAACTGCTCCTCCAAGTCCTTTGCTGTCTCTGACCGAATTACAATGTCATCGACGAACCTAAAAGTTTTTATTAAACCTCAAAGTTTTTAATATTTCTCCATGGATTTTAATACCTACTCCGAATTTTTCTTTTGTTTCCTTTACTGCTTTCTCAATATACAGTGTGAATAACATCGGGGATAGGCTACAACCCTGTCTCACTCCCTTCCCAACCACTGCTTCCATTTCGTGCCCCTTGACTTTGATAACTGCCATCTGTTTTCTGTACAAATTGTAAATAGCATTTCGCTCCTTGTATTTTACCCCTGCCACCTTCAGAATATGAAAGAAAGTATTCCAGTCATTATTGTCAAAATCTTTCTCTAAGTCTGCACATGCTAGAAACGTAGGTTTGCCTTTCCTTAATCTGTCTTATAAGATAAGTCGTGGGGTCAGTATCGCCTCACGTGTTCCAATATTTCTAAGGGATCCAAACTGAACTTTCCCGAGCTTGGCTTCTATAAGTTTTTCCATTCGTCTGTAAAGAATTGGCGTTGGTATTTTGCAGCCGTGACTGATCGTTCGGTAATTTTCACACCTGCGAACACCTGCTATCTTTGGGACTGGAATTATTATATTCTTTTTGAAGTCTGAGGTTATTTCGCCTGTCTCATACATCTTGCTCAACAGATGGTAGAGTTTCGTAAGGCCTGGCTTTCCCAAGGCTGTCAGTAGTTCTAATGGAATGTTGTCTACTCCCGGGGCCTTGTTTCGCCTTATGTCTTTCAGTGCTGTGTCAAACTCTTCACACAGTATCATATCTCCCATTTCATCTTCATCTACATCCTCTTCCATTTCCATAATATTGTCCTTAAGTACATCGGCCTTGTATAGACCCTCTATATACTCCTTCCACCTTTCTGCTTTCCCTTCTTTGCTTAGAACTGGGTTTCCATCTGAGCTCTTGATACTCATACAAGTGGTTCTCTTTTCTCCAAAGGCGTCTTTAATTTTCCTGTAGGTAGTATCTATCTTACCCCTAGTGAGATATGCCTCTACATTCTTATATTTGTTCTCTAGCCATCCCTGCTTAGCCATTCTGCACTTCCTGTCGATCTGATTTTTGAAACTTTTATGTTCCTCTTTGCCTGCTTCATTTACTGCATTTTTATATTTTCTTTCATCAATTAAATTCAATATCTCTTCTGTCACCCAAGGATTTCTATTAGCCCTCGTCTTTTTATCTGCTTGATCCTGTAGTGTCTTCACTACAAAAGATTGGATAGGTTATAGGTTGAATCTACTCTATTCTATCGGTCAGAACTACGCAACAGGACTATGCTGACCTGAAAAGAAGAATAACAGCTGTGGAAAAGGATTACTTATGGTGGAGTGTCAGAATATCAAAAATCGAAAAGAAAACTCATGATGAAGGGAGAAGTCGAATGATGGCACATGAAATATTGATAGACAGAATTGGAAGATAATCTCTAAAGTGAAATGGACACCTATGGAGAATGCCAGATCATTGATGGCAAAAGAATATTTCTGAATGGAAACCACCTGGTTGACGTAAACGCGAGAGACCACGATGTTCTTGGGAGAAGGCATGCCGGTTCCCGGCTTCAATTAGTGTCGAGGTTCGGTGTACAGACCAGCTTGTGGATGGTTTTTAAGGCGGTTTTCAATCTACATTGTCGAATGCGGGCCGGTCCCGCTTATTCCGCCTCAGTTGTACTGTGTTGGCGATTGCTGTGCAAACGCCGTTTCCATGTATGCATACGCCATAATTATTTTACCACGCAAACATTTGGGGTTAAACTCGTCTGGTGTGAGACTTTCCTTAGAGGGCGGGGGGGGAGTTCCACTGGTGGCAGAACTGCACAAACATCCTGGGTTCGGTGTGGGGCGGTGGTGGGGTGGGTGAACTGCTATGGCGTGTTGTGGGGTTGTAAACCACTGAGGGCTACGTTGGGACAAAGACTCACTGTCGTGTCTAGGTATCTGGTTTAATACATACGTACATATAATCATGCAATTTCTGAGAACATTTCGCTTGGAAAACAGGGTTTTTTCATTGCTAAAAAATGCAATTGAACGGTCACAACAGCAAGAAATTTCTTTTTTATGAGGTTATCGATTTCGATCTGTTTTAGACCATCGTCGGACCAGAACACGTAATCATGCTCCTAATAGATATATTTGTGGAAATAAATCAGTTATAAGATACTCATATACATTCCTGTATTGACACATATAATCCTTTAGCTGTTATTGCTTGCAAATGACTCATTCATACACAATTATTTTTAAATTAACATAACTAACATTACTTAGCTTCTTAACCTGGGATTAACAAAATCCATCTCAATATAAGTGGGGCCCTAATTTAACAATCACATACCATAATACTCATACTAACTACGAATTTCGCTCATTTGCTAAAAGGTGCATATACAAGTAACTAAAATCTGAATCGGCATGTTTCCAGGTTGGGGAACTGGGTGTCGACTTTTCTGTGTGAAAAAGAGTAATATACATAGCATACAACAGTACGGTTCATGCTGTAGTGAACAAGGACTTTGTGGGTAAAATGTTCATAAGTGAATAAGTATTATCTGTACTCCACACACATGGTGTGTATTGGAGGGTACTCTGTGTGTCCAGTGGATACAGTATTACATGGCTCGTAATTACGCAAACAGCGAGGTAGGGGAGGGAACAACAGAAGTGGTGGGAGCTCTCTTGCCGTCGGGACAGGCATAGTTCTACAGCTAAACGTTTTCACACAAACATCCATCTCGCAGAACTTCTAAGCTACAGTTAGCGAGTCTGCTAATGACAATATTAACAGGTTATGCTGAGATGACAAATAATTCGACAAATCAGTCGTTTATTATTTAAAAACGCAAAAGGCTTACAGGATTTAAAATGAACTTCTTTTACGAAACCACAGCGGGGTTTACCCAACTTGACATCACTAACATTCTAATGCAGCTACAATTGCCAGAGAGTCTTGAAACTGTTCATTATTAAACAACAACTGAGGGCAAGTCCGGTCAGTAGGTTATGAAAACCTCATGCTCAGCATAAAAAAAAAACTATGATCGCCGGCCGGTGTAGCCGTGCGGTTCTAAGCGCATCAGTTTGGAACCGCGTGACCGATACGGTCGCAGGTTCGAATCCTGCCTCGGGCATGGATGTGTGTGATGTCCTTAGGTTAGTTAGGTTTAAGTAGTTCTAAGTTCTAGGGGACTGATGACCTCAGATGTTAAGTGCCATAGTGCTCAGAGCCATTTGAACCATTTTTTGAAACTAAGATCCTTCACTTACGTTACTATAAACCCAAACTAATTCTTATTTCACCAACTGTCGATAACCCTTAGAAAATATTTTATTGAAAAAATCTGTAGTTACCCCTACATCACAGAAATAAGGAAGTTTCACATTTTAACCGTAAGGCAAAATAATATCCGCTTTGCACGCTACCATTTTTCGAAAAGTTGTTTTGATACCTTGAGACTGATGACCTTAGAAGTTAAGTCCCATAGTGCTCAGAGCCATTTGAGCTCAGATACCTTGAATAGTTAATGAGATATGAGGGATGCTATGAATATTTTACTTTCAATCTATCATTTGCATCTGCGACTGGAAGTGAATGCACTACTTAAAATCCATTTTCTTGATACTGAAGGTAGATACATATCTCATCTCAAGATTAAAGAAAAATTCAGTACTCAGTAATGATGACTTAACATCCACCAAAGCAAAATGATAGCGATTCCTATTTTTCCCTGTAAACTATTCGAATTTCACACAATAGCGTACTTAATACAGAAGTATGACAATAACTATGACCATTAACGAAATGACAGGTAGCTCACAATGGTGCTGACGAATGAGGCTATGAGATGTGAGAGAATGAATATTTTTCTTTCCCGATTAATTTGTTTAATATCGTCTGCGAAAGACTGAAGTGCAGCCAGCGTATGCGCCCTTCGGTTCCCGCAGTGTAGCGAAGGCGGGGGCAGAACGTTTCCTTCAGACTATGACTACCCTATCTTCATTCCTCAAAGACCGCTAGCTATATTAGACTGCAGTCTCTCCTTACTTTTCCAACTAACTTTCCGTACAGCTTATCTCATTAAATAATTCCTCCAGGGATGCTATAATGACTGTTTGAAGCGAGAACATCGACTGTTAAGCTGTCAGTAATTATAATTTATTCAAAGACTCAGTAAACATTAACACTTTTGATTACATTCAGCATTTCAGTCTACATGCTATAATTTGCTACCAATCGCTGCCACACTGAAACTTAAGCAACGACCGATCACGGCACGGACTTGCTATAAAAGCATTTAGGCGGTTACCGAGCAGTGCCGACGAATGCACTTTCCAAGCTCGCCTCACTCCATCCTGGCCGAGAGCCCACCTGGCACCAACTCGCACGACAGCAGTAACTGGTCTCCAGCGGATTTTCAACATGCACAGGTCAACTTATACCGGTAGCCATGACTAAAAAGCGCTCAATGGATAACCTCATCGATAACTATTACGGAAAATTGGCAAATACGTTGCCATCTGAGGACACTGTACCCTCACATATCCCCAGATCTCAAGAATTAATCTTGCCTGGAAATTTATGGCGACATATCGTTTCAGTGTGAAAATGATCACGTAAGAAGGGCCCCAGTAAACAGGAAAGAGCAGAAGAGAGTACAATATAACGTCAAGTAAAGAAATATTGTAGTTATTGACTTCAAAGAGTGTTACTACTCCACAGAATTACCAAGAGAAAGTGTTTGTAACACGGTCAAAACAATCCACTTTATATCCATGGAAGATCGATAAAGAAAGGTAAAGCATTAAGTCATAAACTGTCAGTTTCTGTAATGCACACTACACATTAATGTAACTGCCAATGTTGTGTAAATTAACATTCTTCTGCCATTAATTCCGAATCAAATTCGTCAACTTTTAAATTTCGTCTTTAAAGCAGCTAATGAAGTAATCAACTTTTTAATTAGTCAAGAAAGTAATCAGTTTCAATAGAGAAATCAATAAAGCACTGATAAACAGGACAGTAACAATCGTTATTAAAATATAATGTCCTTACGCTAATCATAGCCAGAGATGAAATATTGTCGTAACACAGCAAAAAGAGAAGTAATCAGAGACTTTACGAAGCATACACACAGGTAAATATGTAATCAACGTGACACCCACTATCGTTATTAATTAACGGATTCAAAAAGAAAAGAAAAGTAAGAAGAGCAAATGTTATTTAAGTGTCATTCAGTGCATGAAACAAATACACCAATACATAAGTGTCTTATATGTTTGCAATATCCAGGAATATTTTTGGGTTTCTCTTTTGTATCATATTTAATCACTACACTCGTTTGTCATATGTCCTTTTTTTTATAAATACCTAAGTACCATAGTAAAAACTCCACACGTGATTCATAACGGTGTCACCGCTCCGTATCACGTGGATTTGTTGATAAACACGCCGTTGTCCGCGGTGTGCTGGGCGGGAGACCGCGCACAGAGATGCTCTCGTGGAGTGAGGGGAGGGGGGGGGGGTTTGTGATGACTGTGCCTGTCGCCGTGGTACAGCAGTGGTGTTAATGTAGCCCAGCTGGGTCTCGCCATGCGCCACTCGGCAGAAAACTCCTGTGTTATAGGAGGAGGATATTGGTGTTTAACGTCCCGTCGACGACGTGGTCATTAGAGACGGAGCACAAGCTCGGATTAGGGAAGGATGGGGAAGGAAGTCGGCCGTGCCCTTTCAAAGGAACCATCCCGGCATTTGCCTAGACTGATCTAGGGAAATCACGGAAAACCTAAACAGGATGCCAGGACGCGGGATTGAACCGTCGTCCTCCCGAATGCGAGTCCAGTGTCCTATGTTATAGGATGACTGCTCTATTCTCCGCGTTGGTGGTGGTCAGATAGCATGGCTGGTTGTCGCCGTGCTCCATTCGGCGGAGAATTTGTAAATTGTTGGATCTCACGTGTTGTGACGTTGTTACTTCCCGTGAGCCAGCAGCTTGCACGCTCTACATCTACAGCTACATACATACTCCGCAATCCACCATACGCTGCGTGGCGGAGGGTACCTCGTACCACAACTAGCATCTTCTCTCCCTGTTCCACTCCCAAACAGAACGAGGGAAAAATGACGCCTATATGCCTCTGTACGAGCCCTAATCTCTCTTATCTTATCATTGTGGTCTTTCCGCGAAATACAAGTTGGCGGCAGTATAATTGTACTGTAGTCAGCCTCAAATGCTGGTTCTCTAAATTTCCTCAGTAGCGATTCACGAAAAGAACGCCTCCTTTCCTCTAGAGACTCCCACCCGAGTTCCTGAAGCATTTCCGTAACACTCGTTTGATGATCAAACCTACTAGTAACAAATCTAGCAGCCCGCCTCTGAATTGCTTCTCTGTCCTCCCTCAATCCGGCCTGATAGGGATCCCAAACGCTCGAGCAGTACTCAAGAATAGGTCGTATTAGTGTTTTATAAGCGGTCTCCTTTACAGATGAACCACATCTTCCCAAAATTCTACCAATGAACCGAAGACGACTACCCGCCTTCCCCACAACTGCCATTACATGCTTGTCCCACTTCATATCGCTCTGCAATGTTACGCCCAAATATTTAATCGACGTAACTGTCTCAAGCGCTACACTGCTAATGGAGTATTCAAACATTACGGGATTCTTATTCCTATTCATCTGCATTAATTTACATTTATCTATATTTAGAGTTAGCTGCCATTCTTTACACCAGTCACAAATCCTGTCCAAGTCATCTTATATCCTCCTACAGTCACTCAATGACGACACCTTCCCGTACACCACAGCATCATCAGCAAACAGCCGCACATTGCTATCCACCCTATCCAAAAGATCATTTATGTAGATAGAAAACAACAGCTGACCTACCAAACTTCCCTGGGGCACTCCAGATGATACCCTCACCTCCGATGAACACTCACCATCGAGGACAACATATTTTGTTCTATTACATAAGAAGTCTTCGAGCCACTCACATATTTTGGAACCAATCCCCTATGCTCGTACCTTAGTTAGGAGTCTGCAGTGGGGCACCGAGTCAAACGCTATCCGGAAGGCAAGGAATATGGCAACCGTCTGATACCCTTCGTCCATGGTACGCAAGATATCATGTGAAAAAAGGGCGAGTTGCGTTTCGCAGGAGCGAAGCTTTCTAAAGCCGTGCTGATGCATGGACAGCAACTTCTCTGTCTCAAGGAAATTCATTATATTCGAACTGAGAATGTGTTCGAGAATCCTGCACAAACCGATGTTAAGGATATTGGTCTGTAATTTTGAGGATCCGTCCTTCTACCCTTCTTATATACAGGCGTCACCTGTGCTTTTTTGCAGTCGCTCGGGACTTTACGTTGGCCAAGAGATTCGCGATAAATGCAAGCTATGTAGAGAGCCAATGCAGTAGAGTACTCTCTGTAAAACCGAATTGGAATCCCATCAGGACCTGGCGATTTATTTGTTTTCACCCATTCAGCTGCTTCACAACCCCAGGGATGTCTATCACTATGTCCTCCATACGGGAATCTGTACGAGACCCAAACGGCGGTATGTTTGTACGATCCTCCTGCGTGAAAGATTTCTCAAATGCTAAATTTAAAATTTCAGCTTTAGTTTTGCTGACTTCCGTTGCCAGGCAAGACTGTTCAGTGAGTGACTGAATGGAAGCCTTTGACCTGCTTACCAGAATTTCCTTGGGCTTTCAGCAAGATCTTTTGCTAAGGTATGACAGTGGTAGTGGTTGTATGCTTCGCACGTCGCTCTTTTTACAGCAAGACGAATCTCTACTAAATTTTGCCTGTCCTCATTCTCCCGATCTTTCTTGTACCACGAGTGCAACTGTCTTTGCTTTCTGAACATTCTGCCGGCCGTAGTGGCCGTGCGGTTCTAGACGCTACAGTCTGGAGCCGGGCGACCGCTACGGTCGCAGGTTCGAATCCTGCCTCGGGCATGGATGTGTGTGATGTCCTTAGGTTAGTTAGGTTTAATTAGTTCTAAGTTCTAGGCGAGTGATGACCTCAGAAGTTAAGTCGCATAGTGCTCAGAGCCATTTGAACCATTTTGAACGTGAGCATTCTCCGAATTGTGCTGTTAAACCACGGTGGGTCTTTTACGTCCGTAACCCACTTTTTCGGCACATACTTCTCCAATGCGTGATTTACAATGTGTTTAAAATTTGCCCATAATTCTTCCACGTCCATCGAACCGGAAGTAAATGAAGTCGATTCACTTACTAAGTGGGATGCTAACAATTGCTTATCTGCTCTTTCTAGTAAGAATACCCTCCTAGCCTTCTTGACCGACTTTTTAGCTTTCGTAACCATAGTCGTAATGACAACATCATGATCACTAATCCTTGTCTCAATACTGACACCGTCGATAAGGTCTGGTCTGTTCGTGGTTACCAGATCTAAAATATTTCCATTACGCGTTGGCTGTCGATTTAGCTGCTCAAGACAATTTTCGGATAATGTATTCAAAAGTAATTCACACGACGGCTTGTCTGTACCACCTGTAATGAATCCATAGACATCCCAGTCTATACTAGGTAGGTTGAAGTTGCCTCCGACTAATATAGCATGATCCGGGTACTTCCGAGATACAGAGTGCAGACTCCCTTTGAATGTTTCTAGAACTGTCACGGTGGAACCTGGTGGCCGGTAATAACACCCAACAATTAACTTTATTTCTCCTAGCCTTGTTAAACGTGTCCAGATAACTTCACAATCACACTCTACTTCGACCTCAGAATATACAATATTTTTGTCAACTCCAATGAAGACACTACCTCCTACGGTGTCTAATCTGTCTTTCCGAAACACGTTCCAACCCTCACTAAATATTTCAGAACTTCCTATCTCAGGGGTCAGCCAGGTCTCAATGCCGAGAATAATTTGCGCGCCGCACGCTTCCTGGAGGGCAGTGAATTCAGGAGCTTTATTCCGAACACTCTGAAAGTTTACTGCTAATATCTTGATAGCTGAAGTGTCTTTATACCGAGCGCGTCCTGATTTCCCTGCCTGCACGTCGACTGGTGAGTGTTCATCAGGACACCTCGCACTACTGCCTAGCCTAAAAAAAAAAAAAACCATGTGCACGCCACAGGTACTCTGCTACCCGAGTAGCCCCTTCCTTTGTGTAGTGCACCCCTGACCTATCAAGGGGCGTCCTACAATTCCCCACCCAATCGCGCCAGTCTAGAAATCTGCAACCGAGACCGTCACAGAGTCGACGAAGCCTCTGGCTGAGACCCTCCACTCGGGTCCAAACCAAAGAACGCCGATACACTCTGGGAATGATGCTGCAAACTGAGAGCTCTGCTTGCACCCCGCGTGCGAGGCCAGCAGTCTTCACCAAATCCGTCAGCCGCCTGTAAGAACTGAGGATCGCCTCAGAACACAAGCGACAGGCATCATTGGTACCGATGTGAGCAACTACTTGCGGACGACTGCACCCCGTACGCTCGACAGCCGCAGGCAAGGCCGCGTCCACATCTCGGATGAGGCCCCACGGCAGACAGATGGAGTGCACGTTGAAATTCTTTCCAGCCCTGTACGCTGTTTCCCTAAGGGACTCCATCACCCGCCTAACGTTGGAGCTCCCAGTAACCAGCAAGCCTTTGCCCCCGGGCGCCTGCTCGGGCCCTGCTGAAGGAGCGGCCACCTGCCCACTGACTGGATGAACGGGCGAGGCCAACCGGCCAGCCTACACATTGACGCTATGCCTCGAGCGACGCGAACGCGTTGCAGTCCGCCACGCACCCTGAGGTGAGGGCGGCCCCAACGCGCCGGGTACACTAGAAGGTGCCTCGGCGGCTGAGTCAGCGGACGCAGCAAGCGACACCTGGGGTGTCTCGAGCGACGCGCCAGACCCTCCGCCGTCGCTGCACCTCGAGGCAGCAGCCCGAAGGCGGCTGACCGTGGCCAACAGCACGCTCAGCTGCTCGCGAACCGCGGCCAGTTCCTCCTGCGCCCGCACACACCACGCACACGTCCTATCCATCCTACTACTAATATCTCGACGTATAGAGATGCGACAAATAAAACAGCAATATGGGACTGCACAGTTACGTCACCAGCGCCACATTGAGCTGCGATGTATCAACAGTTATTTACGAACCAAGCAATCAAATGACCACGATTACGCTACTATACAGATATTACTGTCTTAGTACAAATGACAACCGCCTACGCGATGTTACACTCTACCGTTATTAAAATTTGATACTACCCCTTTCTAATTCGAAAATACGCAAAGATCCGAAAAATTTCACCACGCAAGCACACAAACACACAAAGTAATTTGAATTAAACCTGCGGAACTAACACGAAAAACTGAATATACGACTAGTTTCTGCTACTGCTGCTCGCACACGTCACTCTGCAAGTACAGATGAAACTGCACTGGCCTCTGTCTGCTGCTGACTGACTCTACCAAATAAACAGAAAGCACTGGCTGTCCAAAACAAACAACTGACTAACGACTCCACGAATTTATACTTTACAGCTGTCAATAAGCAATATAACTCCTCTCAAATACGAGAATACGCAAGGATTTTATGTAATTGAATATGCAAGCGCGCAAACACTCGGAAAGAAATTAAGAATCAAACTACAAAACAAATATGAAAGCTAAATATGCGACTCGCTACTGCACTGCTGCTGCATTACTGCTGCATTAATACTTCATCAGCGGCTGCTCAAGGCTCTAACGTAGAGGTAACGTAGTGTCGTCAGGTTAAACACAGAAAGAAAACACGTGGCAGGATCACTTCACCTTAACAGATCGCGCCGCAATAGAAAATAAATGTAAACGTCGTACACATACACACACACACACACACACACAGCACAGTACAATTCAAAATGGTGCAACGATGAACTTGAAGTACATTGTGAGTCGAATTTCGCTCTGATCCCTGATCCCTTTGGCGTTCCTTCATTATCTATTTTTTCTGAACGGTCAACAATTCATAATAGCTCACCAAAATCATCAAATGTTCGCGACGCTAATCGTTTCCTTACTTTCTATGGTAAATGCTTCATAAAAATTATGATCAAATCATCATCACCAATAGGATTGTCCAGATAACTATTGCGCTCCCAGTGTTTTTGAAGAAAGTAGCGCATCAAGCCCTCGTGCCGATCTTAACTGTGCATGGCAAATAATATCCTTTTTATTCTAGGTTGTTTCTCACGCAACCAGCATCTGCAGAGAAACGCATTTTCACAAAGTCTACAAAAGTAGTATACTAATCAGTTACATTGTTTCCCCATATCGCTGCGCGGGATTAGCCGAGTGGTCTTAGTCGCTGCAGTCATGGACTGTGCAGCTGGTCCCGGCGGCGGTTCGAGTCCTCCCTCGGGCATGGGTGTGTGTGTTTGTTCCTAGGATAATTTAGGTTAAGTAGCGTGTAAGCTAGGGGACTGATGACCTTAGCAGTTAAGTATCATAAGGTTTCACACACATTTGGACATATTTTTTCCCCACGTCCTAGCACCTGCATTCATGTGTCTTACACAAATATCGATTTTTTTCTGGTTCATTTTTAACTCGTGCAAATGAAACTTTAAATACGTTCATAAAATCCATGGGATGTAATTGTTCATATGACTCAAATTCTTTAAACTGTTCTTGACAGAGTACCCTGTTAACAAGATTTTTACAGTAACCTGTTCCACGATTTTCTTGCGTTATCATTTCTGTTTCTTGTCGGATAATGTTTGTGTCTACTGAGGTATGGAATGTTCTTACATTCTTCATTGTGCCTTCCAGTGCCTGTATTTTTGGTTCTAGATTGGAACATTGTTCTTGTACACCTGATACTACATAAATGGCTGATTTATTGTTTTCCACGCACGCTGTTTAACCTTGAACTACCTCATTATTTGTAACGGCATTGCTCAGTAAAGCTTGTTTTACTACTACCGTTTGAGAGCTGACTTGTTTCTGTACCTCAGTTACATCAGCTTCGATCTTTTGACACCACATTGTAACCTTGTGCACGAACTCTGAAACTCATTACTAAAATTCACTATTTTTAATCTAAGATTTTTTGCAATTTTTTAGTTTGTTCTTCGAATTTTTTGTTCAGATTTTGCTCATGAACATCGACTTTTTGTTCTATTCAGCGTTCATTTTTTCTAAAAACTGCGTCAATACGTTCTGTTACTTCCTCATGTGTCTCAACATCTACATTTAAGTTTGTACTTTCACTTTCCAGGGCATAGGCATTTTGAATTCTACCACATCTGATTAGTTAACAAAATACATATCACCCGTGTGCTGATTAACACTGTCCTTTCGTCGATTGTGTTACCGTTCTCTGTTTAATTAGACATCGTTGTTCAATTGTATACAGCACACGCAAATTATAATTAAAATGAGATTATTAAGGCGGCTGCCGCTCAGTGCCGACGAATGCACCATCCGTGCTCACTTCGTCCTGGCCGAGAGCCCAACTGCAACTAACACGCACCACAACAATAACTTGTCTCCAGCGATTGTCAACAAGCAAAGATTAAATTATACCGGTAGCCACGGCTACCACACGCTCAGTGGGTAACTCCATCGATAACTACACATATTTTGAATTTATAAACATACAGCAAATACATCGCCATGTGAGAGCACTGTACTCTCTCAAGACCAAACGCACGATTTAGTAACAGCAAACTGAAGTGTATTCCCCTTCAGAACAGAGGGGTGGACTCGCCCAGCTACGAGAACTAGAATGCGTTTCTGCGCATGACGTGCAGGTAAGGCCTTAGTGTGAGCTCTGGTCTCTCTAATGTTGCCTTCATTCTGTTGTCATATACATATACAGATGAAAGCAGTAAGTTAGTTGTCTCTTAAAGGGAGGTACAATATCGGAATTTTAATGGTGAACCAAATAGTGAAGCACAAAACCACTCGTGTAGCGTCCACCACTGGATTTGTATGACCATTTCTGTAATGAATTCGCACTTACTAAACGAACCTGTGACGAAGTGTGCTGCTCTTCTTTGGATTTCTCTATTTTCTCTACCTCTGCTTTCTGGAATGACTCCCACACTGACGAACGACATTAAAGCTTCGGACGAACACGTGTTTTGAAAGCTACAGTCTTCATGGTGGACTGCGCTTCCTGGTTTTTCATTCAGGGAACCTCTCTGGCATCTGCATTTCCTACAATAGTTTTATGCTGTCGCTCCACTTTAATTGCTCCGTGTGCATACGGCAAGATATTCAATGAATATAATTGCTTCCAGTGACTGTTCGCCAATTCTGTAATGAAATAATAACGGGCCAGACGGGACACTAAACCTTAATCTTCCTTCTTTTTAACAACGGTTCCTTCCGCTTATTTAGTCACAGCACGTTCATTTGTTTGTTACCCGTCAACTACCAGTCCCTGCTCCAAGTGTAGATCCTTTATAAGTTTCCTGCATTTCACTACAAATTTCTATCGTTGCGACTTCTTGGTGTACGGCAGTATAACCCACGAACATCCTCTTGGAGCTTTCGACATGATTTAAGTATTTTGTAAACAGTAACGGTCTCCTAGCGCTTCCTTCGGGTACATGCGACGTTATTTTCTCTTCTGCAGATTTCTCTCCGTCAAAAATGGCATGGTGTATTCTATTTGCTAACAACTACTGCACACGTTGGAGAAATAGATTCCTGAAACGCCTCAAGTATTTTCATCAGTAGGCAGAGTCTGGAAACCTTACCTCTACGAGGTGTTTCAGGAGGGACGGTAAATATTTTATGAGGTGGTAGTATAGACGAATTGCAATAAAAATGCCATATAACATGCGCACAATTTTTATTGAGTACAGGGATATAGTTGTTAGCTAGGTAACCCAAACAAAACCCAAAGCAAAGGCAAATGAGGACTTCCATAGTTTATTTTCAAAAATTTCACCGCCAACGTCAATGCACTTTCCACTTCCCTTCGTAACACCACGAATAGCTCTTCTGAGGTCATCTTTGCTTTCTTTTATGAAGGCTGTACAGCTCACAATCCGAACGATCAAATCGGCTCTTGCGGTTACTTTTTCTTTGTAGACTTCGCATTCTTGTAGCGAAAGGAATCTCTTCCAATAAGGCTGGAAGCTCATTTTCAAGAAACTGTAGATGATAAGGTCCAGTAAGACGATAGAGTAACAGGCGCAATCCACTGATTATCTATCAGACCACACTACACATTTATATAGATGCGTTCTTGAAAATGTGTCTCCAAAATGTGTCTCCACAGTGGCATGTGGGTTTTCTTCAAACGATTGACGTGAATTACGAGTGTTATTGATGCCGTCACGAGTAAAAGTATTCAGTGACAAAATTCCAATCGTCTATCTTCATCTCCTGCTAGAAGTGTTGAATTAGCTGTAAATGATACGGAAGAAACCCGTGCATACATATTCTTATATATGGAACGCCGATGCGTGCAGAAATTCTGCGTGTACTTGTTGAAGGACTACGTTCTACTGACTGAATGATGTCATCTAGTTTATCCACAGTCTCTCAATTTACACGTTCAGATGCAGTATGGCTGCTGGGCACAGTATCAGTGTCATGCAGTGTATTGAATACACCAGTAAACACTCTTGAATCTGGTAGTCTTCGGTTAGGAAACCGGATGAAATATTCTCTACAGGAGCAGTGTTCCCATTACAAAACCCATACAAAAATGCCTTCTCAGCATACTCAGCACGTGAAAATACGTGCGGCATGTTTATATGTTACAGTACTGTATACTTGACCAACAAATCACAATGAAAATTTCAGTGTAAACTAAAGCACAACTTTACAATGTGAACATCAACACTGTAGTGCTGACATTCGATAAATATGCCCAAAGCAATCCACAGCAACAGGTGTACCAACACACGAAACAAAAATGCATTGAACTCAGTTGTATCTCCGTACTCAATAAAAATTGGACAGATGTTTTATAGCATTTTTTATTGAAATTCCTCTATACTACCACTTCCTGAAACATTTACCATTCCTCCTGAAACTTCCTGTGCAAACCCTTAAGTATGTTTAATCAATTTTGTTACAGCATCAGCCGGCCGGTGTGGCCAAGCGGTTAAAGGCGCTACAGTCTGGAACCGCGTGACCGCTACGGACGCAGGTTCTAATCCTGCCTCGGGCATGGATGTGTGTGATGTCCTTAGGTTAGTTAGGTTTAAGTAGTTCTAAGTTCTAGGGGACTGATGACCTTAGAAGTTAAGTCCCATAGTGCTCAGAGCAATTTGAACCATTTTTTGTTACAGCATCCTAAATCACTTACTTAAAGAGGACCGCACTGTTTCCCTGTCTCATCCGTGGCTAACTAAGCTTATACAACGTCTGTAAGGACCTCAACGTCGACTGGGCGTTAAACCGTAATATCACTTCTTTCCCGCACAACGCTAAAAGACTGTCCTTCTTGCAGAGTCAGATCCAAAAAAACCGCACCCTACTTGTGTAGTGGAAAGCACCTCGTATCTCTGAAACGAGAGCTTTGCAGTGCCTCTAAATAAACCGCCCCTAACGCCGGCTCCTTTCACTCGGCTCTAAAAGTCAGAACTGCTGACTCTGGCGCAACTCGGCGCGGGAGCCCCGCTAGTGGATGGGTATCAGCGTGCAAGTTTTATTGCGCCAGTGAAAGTGCTGAACAGGTAACCAGCCAGTCCGCAGACAAGCCAGCGAAATCCCGCGGGACAATGGCGGGATGCGGCCGTCCGTCGCTTGCCAAGCTGTTTATGAAGAGGGATAAGCGCTCCAGCCGCCTTCCGTCGCAAAGAGAATAAAAAAAGGGGCAAAGAGATTCTGTCCGCCCGCCCCGAGATAAGCGAGTGTCGGGCCGAGGCAGGGAGCCGCAAATTCCGCTTCAAGCATGTACACGCCGCCAGCGCGTTATTAATAGTGCAGTGCATACCAGGGGGAACAGCAAGGGAGGCACGCAGATTGCGGCTCTGGGGTCAGCTGAAAGACGGCAGGATGCGCAGTGCGAACACTGATTAGACAAATGCGCTGCAGTTCTCTGCCAGCTGCATTTATACTCTGCCGACGACTGGGAAGTGTGGGGCAAAGAACAGTTCGCATTTAACCGTGTGTTAAGTTTAGTTCACGTATCATTCAAATTAAGGAAGCGTCTCTGTGCAGCTAAAAATCTCTAACAATAAAATATCGCTATTTAGTATTTTTATGATATATGAAAGGCACTTGATTGTGTAGACTACATTGTTGTTTTGGTCTTCAGTCCAAAGACTGGTTTGATGCAGCTCTCCACGCTACTCTATCCTGTGCAAGCCTCTTCATCTCTGAGAAACTGCTGCAACCTACATTCTTCTGAATCTGCTTAGTGTATTCATCTCTTCGTCTCCCTCTACGATTTTTACCCTCCACATTTCCCACCAGTACTAAATTGGTGATCCCTTGATGCCTCAGAACGTGTCCTACCAACCGATTCCTTCCTCTAGTCAAGCTGGGCCAGAAATTTCTCTTCTCCTCAGTTCTATTCAATACCTCCTCATTAGTTATGTGATATACCCATCTAATCTTCAGCATTCTTCTGTAGCACCACATTTCCAAAGCTTCGATTCTCTTCTTGCTCAAACTCTTTATCGTCCATGTTCACTTCCATACTTCTACACATACAAATACTTTCAGACACGACTTCCTACCACTTAAATCTACACTCGATGTTAACAAATCTCTCTTCTTCATAAACGCTTTCCTTAAATGTGAATCATGTAGATGTAGATGTAGATCGACAGTCTACATTTTATATCCTCTCTACTTCGAATATAGTAAGTTATTTGGTTGCTCAAATAGCAAAATTCATCGACTACTTTGTGCCTTATTTTCTAATCTAATTCCGTCAGCATCGCCTGATTTAATTCGACTACATTCCATCAGCCTCGTTTTGCTTTTTTTGATGTTCATGTCACAGCCTCCTTTAAAGACACTGTCCATTCTGTTCAACTGTTCTTCCAACTCCTTTGCTGTCTCTGACAGAATTACAATGTCATCGGCAAACCCCAAGGTTTTCATTCCTTCTCCCTGGATTTTAATTCCTATTCCAAATTTTTCTTTGATTTCCTTTAGTGGTTGTTCAATGTACAGATTGAATAACACCGGGAATAGGCTACAAGACTGTCTCACTCCCTACTCAACCAATGCTTCCCTTTCATCCTCCTCAACTCTTATAACTACCTTCAGAATTTGAACGAGAATATTCCAATCAACACTGTCAAAAACTTTCTCTAACTCTATAAATGCAGTAAATGTAGCTTTACCTTTCCTTAACCTAGCTTGTAAGACAAGATCAAATGGTCCAAATGGCTCTAAGCACTATGGGACTTAACATCAGAGTTCATCAGTCCTGTATAATTAGAACTACTTAAACCTAACTAACCTAAAGACATCACACACATCCACGCCTGAGGCAGGACTCGAACCTGCAACTGTAGCAGGCACGTGGTTCCGGACTGAAGCGCCTAGAACCGCTTGGTCACAGGGGCCGGCCTAAGATAAGTCATAGGGTTAGTATTGCCTTGCGTGTTCCTACATTTCTACGCAATCCAAACTGATCTTACTCGAGGATGGCTTCTACCAGTTTTTCCATTCATCTGTAAAGAACTCGTAGACCATGTTAAGCTGTTAGGAAAAATTTTAATGGAACTAACGGCTTTATAAACAACTGGTTTGAATCATACTTAACAAACAGAACGCAAAAATTGTGCTTAAGAAATCAATTTTGGAAGGGTAGAAAATTTTAGCGACTAGTGATAAATGACGAAAGGAGTTCCAAAGGATTCAATTTTGGGTCCACATCTATTCCTTATATACGTGTGAATGACATGCACTTAATATTCAACAAGCAGGATTGATGCTTTTTGCAGACGATTCGAGTGTTATAATAAATCTCCTTAGAGAGAAAACAACAGAAGAGAGTGTTAATGATGTATTACAAAGAATTAATAAGGGGTTCTGTGAAAATGGATTCCCACTACATTTTGAGAAACACACTGCATACATATAGCACATGAGTAGGAGTCTGTTCCAAAGTTTTGGATTACATACTAATGAAAACGTGAGCTGTAAGGAGCATATTACTGAACTTTTCAAACAATCAAATTCGGCTACTCTTGCTCTTCATGTAATTGCTTTTCGTGGAAGCAAATGAATCAACCTCCTGACATATTTTGCGTATTCACACTCAATAATGTTTTACGGAATAATTTTCTGGGGTAGCTCATCATTTAGAAAGAACTCATTGATGGTGCAAAAGCGAGTAGTAAGAATAGAATGTGGTGTTCACCAACAGTCATTATGCACGTATCCCTACATGGAGTTAGGCATTTTAATGGTACTATTACAACACTTATGGTCGCTAATGAAATTCATCATCAAAAGTCGATCACAATTTGAGAACAATAATGCTGCCCATATCTGCAGCACTACAGGAAAAAATTACCTTATTATCCTTTATTAAAGCTGTCAGTAGCTCAGAAAGGAGTTCAATACGCAGTAGCAAACATTTTTGATCATTTGCCCAATAATATAAAATGTGTGACAGGTAGCAAAATAAGTTTTAAATGAAAATAATTTCTCCTGGACAACTCCTTCTATTCTGTCTATGAATTTCCATTTACAAACTGCGGAGAAGTGTGTCTGTTAAAACTGAGATGTCTTAATGGGATAAGTGGCTTTCCACAGGTAGCATACAGGGTCAATAACAATTTGTTTCCTGTTAATCACTGTAACATAACGTATTGTTGTCTACGACATGTGTACTGAGAATTAGTTGTAATGAATGCCGAAAGGTCGAAAAAAGCGCCAACATGGATAAAATAATGTTATCATACGTATTTTACTTATTAAAACAAGATGTATTTATGAGAGGGAGAATGAATGGCTGTAGTCACATGTCATTTGCATCCATTTGTACTACAACGATTTTGTATTTGGTGTCCACCCACCCAGATTATCATTCTAAGCATCTCTCAAAGAGTATGGCGTGAAGATGCTCTAGAAAAGGTGTGACCTTTGAGGTATTCTTGTCAGTGTACATTAGCAAATATTTTACAAATGGCAAGAAACATTTAGCCGAGTTTGTGTCGTTTCTAGGGAACACCACAAGGGGGTAGTCTCTTTTCATACCCAATGAAACTTATTTACAATATTCACAAAATTTCCAATGAGTATGACGTGCATTAAACTTCTTTTCTGTATTTACGTAATTTCCACTGGTTGGGACGTTTTCTTCTTAACAGTAATCTCTGTACATAGTTACAAATGACTTCAAACTGTCGTCAATTTGGAATCTTTGTAAGGCCTTTGCAAGAGTCTCAGCAGTCTTACTTACTGACTTTTTCTTATTCTCCCATCAAATCTTAAAATTAATTAGACAAACTGCCCCATCTTCACAAAGAACTTTTTTCTTCAAAGTAAACATTAGTATTACTGTATTTATACTCGGTTCCATCCTTCAGAAACGTTAATAGTGTGACAATGCCTTTTACTGCAACTCCAAATATCTGTTAGCATACGCTCGTTACCGAGCCATTGGTCCACAAAATAGTCATAGCAGTTGAAACTTTTGGTTTTCAGGCGTTCTCTGCTGAATCATCATCTGACAATTTTAGAGGAAGGTGTGTTAGAGATGAAGTCATTCTTATGCTACAGCATATTCCTCCGTTTCCCTTATTGGTAGAAACATGGCTGTAAGACTGAACTTCTTTCCACATATATTGATTAAAATGAAAATTGCAACACATAATCTCTGTTTTAGGAAAGAAACTTCTAGCTGAATGGACAATAGCAATTTTGAAGTCAATCATGGGAGACACGGAGTTTGTTCCAAGCATGTTTTAATGTTTTAATAGTAGAAAAAAGGAAACATAGTTTTCGTTCTTTTTTTGGTAGCAAAACATGGACTGCAGAAATGGTGTTTGTTTCTTCCCAAGTACTTTTAAGACCAGCATGAAGTAACTTTCCAAACTTCTTGTGCAAAGAGGCTTTTCCCGGTAATACTATAGTGACCAGAATCCAACAAGATAGGAAACAACGCGAGAATCTATGGGGACTGCCTGAGGACATCAACAGCGAACCGCCAGAGAGTAAACAGGTGGACAGCAACGAGAGAAAGATAGGCAATGGCGACAGCACGGCAGAATAACAAGTCTGAGTAAGGCAAAATGGAAAAACCCGAGACGTAGGTAATCCAGAATCAAACATCAATGCGTTCCGCAATCAGTATAATAGTGAAATCGTTACTGAGTGACTGACCGTTATTTTTTTCCCTCTGAAAGGAGTCTACTGGGGCTCACTTGTCTATGACACCATAATATGATACGAATATTACTGTAAATTAAAATGAAACTAGTATACTATAAACGATGTACGTCTTTGTTAGGCTTTATATCGCTGTGTAAAACCGCAAGCTCAGAGAAACTGCTTCTGGTCTGAGATTATCATAGTGTTGGAGTAAGAGAGTGGTGAGCGCACAGTTGTTGGTAGCTGTCTGTGAGGGAAAGACGATGACGTAGCCAGTTTTTTGTGGTGTGCTGTGTGAAGCCACCAAGCGTTAGATTAATATAGGTGTGTCAATATTGTTGAACATGGAAGCAGAAAATTTCATGCAAGCAAGGTGAAGATGTCAAATAGTTATAATTTTTGTGTTTGCCAGTGCATTAAGTATAGATGAGCTGCCTGATAATTTGTAATTGCTGAATAACCCCAGAACGTATCTAAGCCGTTTTGATAAAAAGGCTAGTTACATATTTCTCTTGTGTAATGCTTCTAAGATTTGTTAACAGAGCTATGTGTAATCTGATGATGTTCATTTATGTTAGATTAATGAAGTTAGATAATACTTGCTGTTTAAATCTCATTGTTTGTGAATCAATTGTGAGTAATGTAACTTCAATTGTCTGATGTTTTTGAAAGGGCAAACTCAACTTGCAATATAATTTTGCTAAGAAAAACAGTTGTAGTAATTCACCACAATCAGTACCGTTTCCCTGTCCAGGTCATATGTTTTCCAAACAAGTTGGATTTTTATAAATGTTTTCATTTATCAGTCAAAACAATTTCATGTGCATTTCAAAGTATTACAACCAGCACTGCACGTCGCTGAGCCTGTAGCTAGCATATTTATATTGTTTATGAGAGACCAGAATATATCGCGTTACTCCTTTGCTGCTTTAGAGGTAAGACACTACAATTTACTTGTTACGTGCACAGAGACCAAAGTTATCAGTTTTGAATAGGCCCAGATGATTCAGTGCCTAAGAGGCTGAATGTATTATGCAGTAACTGTAGTTTTTTACTGGTACTGGGAGTTGCATTGCCCAATCAATTCGTGTAAAGTTTTGCTAGCAATAATACAGAGAAAGCACACCACTTGCACTTACAACAAGCTACACGATAACCCGAGTTTTGTAGCCATTCCACATTCATTCAATGTAATCGTAAAGTTTACTTTTTTGAAAGAGCGGTGCACCTCTAGTGGTATTTCTTCTCCATCGCCAAATAATTTATATATTCTCGTGTCAGAAACATACATAGGTACACAGTTAACATGTCATATAGTCTCTGATCAAAATAAAATTTTCTGTCGCTTGATGGAGGTATTCTGGAGTACAGGAGGCTGGACACAGTCAAATATGAAGCATGTGCTGAACAGTCTGGACTTCTCCACAATCACACCTAATATTGTTTTCTGTGCTATAGCCCCATATTGCCAGATTAAGCCTTGATCAGCCTAGTCAAAGATTTCCGGGTCATCCATTCCTCGTCATGTCCTGGAGGCAGAGTTTCAGAAACTCTTTTCCAACCAGAGGGAAGGGAAGTCTTATACCGCCAGTGTTGCACCCTGTTAGTAGTAAGTACCTTTGATGTTCTAAGGAAAGTCTTTTTGTCCCCAATCGCAGATGTGGTTTATGCCTATAGGGGATGGGTCTGTTCTTCTTTCACTTTCTTTCCTCCCTTATTTGCCACAATTTCTCTTCAGATGGGAGTTGATCTATTTCTGCAAGATGGTAAATTCTTTGGACAGGAGTAGATTAAAAAAAACTGTTATAGTTCTGCACTATTATATGGGTGGCTGGCAGGTTGTCAGGGGTACAGTATTCTGCTCTTCAGCCAAGAGAATTAAAAAATATAGAATGAGAATGACAAATAAACATTGGAGCTGTTTTTCTATTTTAAATTAAATATCAAGTATGGGCAACTAAAAACGAAATTTTAGCGGTTTGTTAGTTATGAAAACTATGGAGTGGGAAGTGGGAGGTTTCTTCCTTATTGTTGTTTCATCTCACCGTACGAGCGATGGGGGGGTGGGGGGGGGGAGGAAGGTGGGTCTGGTGAGCCGCCAATGGTACAACAAACTGGTAGCAAAAATTTAGATAAATGAGAAAAAAAATAAAACACAAAGAGGGGAGATTCACTTGAAACACCAAAAATGCAGTATGCAGGGCACCCGTTTTTTTTTTTAATTGTATGTAAATATTTGTAATTTAAGTGCTTTCTTTTAATAAGTAAGGACATTGCTTCACTGTATGTGTACGTTTAGGTAGAAATCTGTTGTCATCTTGGGTTGTCGGGTGTTCTGCCGGATATCAGCGTCGTACTTGCACGATATTTCGGTCACGTAGCTCGTAACCTTCATCAGGTGCGACCTGTGACTGCTCCTCGAGTGGAACTGGTCCAGTATTTATGCCTATGGCCTTCCCCCTCCACCAACGGCTCCAGGCGCTTCCTCTGTGGTCTGCGCCCATTCCCTGCGACCTGCTGGAGCGTTGCTGCTCCGTTTTCCGTCCGCTGCGGTTCTAGGTGTTCCCTCTGCGGTCCGCGCCCACCAAACCCGCTCCTGGGGGTTTCATCTACGGTCTGGGGTACCAAGCGTTCCCCCTACGTTCCGCGCCCGCTCACCACGACCTGTTGGAGCGTTGCCGCTCCGTTTTTCGTCCGCCGCGGCTCTGGATGTTCCCTCTGCGGTCCGCGCCCACCAGTCCCACTTCTGGGTGTTCCATCTTCGGTCTGGTGCGCCTGGCAGTCCGTCAGGGGCTCGTTTTCCATCTCCATGCCTCTGGTTCTTCTGTTTTTGTAGTGTTGCAGCTGGCCCCGTTGCTCCTTTAGCAATTCCAGAGCCGGATCCCAGGCTCTGCTTAGCTGGTACCCTGTGTCACGGTTCATAAGATCGTCAGCCATTTCAATTTCTATCCATTCTCTTATAACACTGTCCTAAAATCCGGGTGTTTGTGTTAGAATCTTGGCATCCTCATACTTTATGGCATGATCTAGTTCTAGACAGTGTTCAGCAATGGCTGACTTAGTCACCTGTCTTAATCTAGTGTGCCTCCGATGTTCTTTGCACCTGATCTCCACAGTTCTTGTCGTCTGGCCAATGTAGGACATGCCACATTAACAAGGTATATTGTAAATCCCTGGTTTTCGTAACACCAGATCGTCTTTGACACTCCCCAGAATTCCCCCGAACTTGTTGGATGGATAGAAAACACACTTGATATTGTGTTTACGGAGGATCCTACTGATTCTGGCAGAAATAGAGCCAGCATAGAGCAGATATGCCACCTTCTTTGTTTCATCTTGGTCTTCTTCAGGAACCTGTGGTATAGTGGCTGGTTGGAGTGCCATCTCAATTTGTTTATCCGTGTATACATTCTTGGAGAAAACTGTTTTTAGACGTTCTATCTCTATAGGTATATTCTCTTGGTCTGACAGGGCACGTGCTCTGTGGACCAAAGTCTTGAGAACCCCATTCTTCTGTGCAGGGTGGTGACAGCTGCTGGCCTGCAGATATAAATCAGTGTGTGTTGGTTTTCGGTACACACTGTGGCCAATTTGTCCATCTGCTTTCCTCTGGACTAGTACATCCAGAAATGGCACCTGGCCATTCTTCTCCAGTTCCATGGTGAACTTGATATTAGGGTGGCATGAGTTAAGATGTTCAAGAAACTCATTGAGCCTGTCCATCCCATGTGGCCAGATCACGAAGGTGTCATCCACATACGTAAAGAAGCATGTGGGTTTAAATGTGGCTGTCTCCAATGCCCTCTCCTCAAAACTCTCCATAAACATGTTGGCAACCACAGGGGACAGTGGGCTGCCCATAGCTACACCTTCGGTTTGCTCGTAATATTGGTTTCTGTACAGGAAATACGTGGATGTCAGTGTATGACTGAACAGGTCCAACAGAGCACCGTCAAATTTCTCTGCAATCAGTTCTAGTGAGTCCTTCAGTGGGACCCTGGTGAACAGCGATACCACATCAAAACTAACCATGATGTCCGAATCGGTGATGTGCAGTTGCTTCAGGCGTTGCAGGAAATCTTCAGAGTTGCGAATGTGGTGAATACATTTGCCCACATATGGAGACAGGAGACCTTTCAAGTACTTGGCTGTTGTGTACGTAGGTGCCCCAATATTACTGACAATTGGACGTAGGGGCACGCCCTCTTTGTGTATTTTAGGCAGACCATACAGTCTAGGTGGCACTGGCGCTTTTTCCCGTAGTTATCTGATGATCTTATTGGGCATCCCTGTTTCCTTCAAGAGAGCACTAGTCTTCTTGGCCACCTTGTCTGTGGGGTCACACTCCAGAATTCTGTATGCAGGGTCTTCCAGAAGTTGGCATACTTTCTCATCATAATCCAGCTGCTGCAAGTTGACAGTAGAGTTCCCTTTGTCTGCTGGCAGTACCACAATGCTGTTGTCTTCCCGGAGTTTCTTGAGGAGCAACGGGGCCAGCTGCAACACTACACAAACAGAAGAAACAGAGACATGGAGATGGATAACGAGCCCCTGACGGACTGCCAGGCGCACCAGACCGAAGATGGAACACCCAGAAGTGGGACTGGTGGGCGCGAACCACAGAGGGAACATCCAGAGCCGCAGCGGACGAAAAACGGAGCGGCAACGCTCCAACAGGTCGTGGTGAGCGGGCGCGGAACGCAGGGGGAACGCTTGGTACCCCAGACAGTAGATGAAACCCCCAGGAGCGGGTTTGGTGGGCGCGGACCGCAGAGGGAACACCTAGAACCGCAGCGGACGGAAAGCGGAGCAGCAACGCTCCAGCAGGTCGCAGGGAATGGGGCGCGGACCACAGAGAAAGCGCCTGCAGCCGTTGGTGGAGGGGGAAGGCCATAGGCATAAATACTGGACCAGGTCCACTCGAGGAGCAGTCACAGGTCGCACCTGATGAAGGATACGAGTTACGTAACCGAAATATCGTGCAAGTACGACACTGATATCGGGCAGAACACCCGACAACCCAAGATGTCATTAGATCGCCGGGAAAGCCTGAAGAGTTACATTAGAAGTCTGTTGACGTTTCATTGTTATCTATCTGTGTTTTACTGTGAATCTTATAAGCTGTGGGAAAAAACCAAAGGAATTGATTTTTGCATCGACTAGCAACGATAATAGCAGTGCTTGTGCGTTGTAAAATCTATGGGTTGGGAGTTGTCGCGCATAGCGCGCGGAGAGAGGGTAGATGGGTTCTAGCGCTTGCAGTGTGCGGATGTGTGATGTCAACGCGCTTACAGTAGAGAGTACCATTTTCGGCGGTATCATGTACGCGCGCCGGCCAGATGTCTAGAGCAGGAGTACGGACAGTGGACGGGCAGAAGAGGCTGTATTAATTACAATTGCCCGTTCCTATAATTAGCTGTGGCTCCACAATATGCTACCGGCTTCAACAACAGCAGCAGTTCCAGCAACACAGTTTCGTCGTCGGCTCCGAGTTTTGTCGTATGCGCAGCACTGAAGTAAGACTGTTAATTGTAGAAAGTATTCACGGCTAACCCAGCAGCACAACTGAATGTGATTTGATTGTAAGAGTTATTTAAATAATAATCAGTTAAACTCAGGGCGATTGTGTCCTCATTGCCCCCTTTTTTCCTAATATGCTGAGTGTCATAAGAAACAAATTGAATAGTTACAACCAGTTTATTAACGGATAAACTCTCTTTTAAGAATTTTAGCCTCCGTCTACTTTCAATTAACTGTTGTACAACAGAGGCTACAGTATTTGACTAAAGTAAAGCAATTTCATTTTTCAAGTTTGAGAATCAATCACTGGAAAAAATCCAAAGCTAAAGAAATGCACAAATTAAGAGTATGGAAGTTTTATTTATTTTACATGTAGCTAGGAGCCCATGGCTGTTTGATTTGGTATGTATTCTGGTACGTATTTAATTCTGTCCAAGTCAGTAAAGAAGGCTCAGTTGTTCAATAAAATGAAATCCAATTGGCAAAATAAGTAACAGCAAAGTAAAAAGTGCTTGCGTTTTTCTAAATTTCTTTGATGACGTTATGCTGAGCTCACTGATAGTCATTGTTTACGTAACGAAGTTCAGTACTAACATACAGTTTAATTGTATATTTTCAAATCATTACTCGATTACCTTTTTCAAAATTTAATGCCAAACATAATGTAAGAGTAACTTCTCAGTTTGCTTTGTCATCACATCCTCACTTAAAATTAGCGTAAAAAAAAAAGAATAGTGGCAACTTTTAGTTGCCATGTCAGTATTTAATAATACATGTTTTTCTTTCCTATCATCTTGTACTGGAGTTTGGATGTAAATTGCACTATTGGGCTGGCGACTGTTAATTACTTTCTTTTCGTTCATTAGTGTAACTTTTGGATTCATGATCAGTGGTACCCCTTTATGTCCAGTGTTACTCATGAGTGAATGCACAAAATAACTTTCATTTTCCAAATTGTAGCCCTGTTCGGTTTAATTACTTTTATTTTTAGTAGAATTTCCATCAGAAAGGTCGGTTGTACACTTTCCTCCTACTTATTGGTATCACTTCTTCAGGAAAGACAGCCTTATACAATTAGAAAAAAATCCAGTGAGCATACAAGCGATCCACGGTCATATTTTATTTCACAAGTAGGATAGGGCGATTAGTAAGAGGGAGATTACACACTGAATTTAAAATTTTTTGAGGGGAAAAGTAAAATTGAAGCTTTTAGATACTGAGACATATGACCTCTTGCGCTGATGGTTAAAACAGTAATACGAAAAGGTAAAACGAAACACAATAAGGGCGCATTTAAGAACACGTATAATCTGACGCCAAAATGCAGATATTTAAAAGAAGCAATTTTCTGTCACTAAGAACTGCAAGTACCTGCCCTGGGGTAGGGAGTCTGTTTTTAAAGGTAGAAATGTTGGCTGCTGAGGAAGGTAGGAAGGTGCTGGTCTAAGGATGAGGGACTGGTGTGTAGCGGCGATGGGGCAGGAGTTGCTGCTGGGGCAGTAGAGGGGGTGGGTTAGAGGGGAGAATTAGTGATACTAATAGTTGTGGGGAAGAGGGGGGTGGTGGTTGGGGTAGTAGTTGAGGTGCATAGCGGGAAATACGGACGGTGACTGACCGGCTGTGTTGCTGGTTTTAAAGGGCAGCCGCGGGCGCTGATTGGCCGGCAAGGCGGGCGTGTCTCCGTAGACAGCGCTGCAGTAGCCACAGCAGCGCACTGGGACATCAGGAATGCCGTCCAGCGGCTGCCATCGAAGTCCATATCTTCCGGCGGGCTTCCAGTCTTCACTGGGCTGTTATACCAGAAGTACCTCGCAGGTAGCTGCGAGTACGCAGGTGGGTGCTGTCTCTGGAACAGCCCTTCTCAGTTCCACTGCGTGAGGTGTCTTGCTCTCCACATAAATATCAACACATTCCATTTCTGCACCTGAGTCACTACGCACAACTGTCACGAACTCGTTCGCATCTATCTTCCAGTGTTTGCCTATTCAGGCTTCTCATCACTATGGTGACACTCTCCAGCAGGTCAAAAGAATCTGAAAATTCCTGCTCCCTTTCTCTGTATGCGTTCAGTACTCACTGTTAGTTCTATTAGGTTGGTCCATAAGTTCGTAGCGTTTTTGTTTTGCATGTTGGTATTCCGATTTGCTATGAGTTTTGTTTATTGATTGTAATTTTTTATTTGTACTTCACTGTTGCCATTTGAGTTTATATATTGTCATTTTTTCATTTACGGATGCTAGAAAATGAAGTGGAGAAATCGGAACATTTCCGATATATTCTTCTATTTGATCTGAGTAGAGGGGTGACAGCAGTGGAGGCAGCCAGAAACATTTGCATCATGTATGTGGATAATGCCATTGGACAGAGTACGCCAAGAAAATGTTCTCCTTTTAAGGAGGACCGTTTTGACATTAGTGACTCTCCACGTTCAGGGAAATCCTTCAGCGTTTGATGAAGATAGTTTAAAAGTATTAATCGATAATGGTCCACTGTCAGTGCACACTAGAACTGGCATATGCGATGAATTGTGATGATTCCACTGTCGTGCGACATTTGCTAGCAATAGGGAACGTACAAAAATCGGGTGTATGCTCTAAACGAAAATCACAAATATCAGCAAGTGGTGGCCATATGTGCATCTCTGCTCGTTCGCCATCAGTCGGCTCGTTAACAACACCAACCATTTCCATCCTGTGTCTCTATTCTAATGTAAGGAAAAGAAAGGAAGATAATCTTACCCATCACCTGGAACAAAATTCAAATGGTTCTAAGCACTGTGGGACTTAACATCTGAGGTTATCCGTCCCCTAGACTTAGAACTACTTAAACCTAACTAACCTAAGGACATCACACACATCCATGCCCGAGGCAGGATTCAAATTTGTGAGCGTAGCAGCAGCGCGGTTCTGGACTGAAGCTCCTAGAACCACTCGGCCACAGAGGTTTTGGGGACCGATGATGTCAGCTTTTCCACCTCTGAAGTTTTAAAAGTGGGGGCTAGACTTATTTCCGGTTTACAAGACCAGTGTATTTTATATTCTCTGTTTTTACTTTTTGCTCCTTTATTTTGCTGGTGTTTATGTTTTTTCTTCTAACCATAAACATTTATTGATGGTTCTTCTGAGATTAGAATATATTTTTCTTTCTTTGTTTAATTTAATTATTGTTTTTCTTATTGAGTTTGATTATGATTATTTCTACCCTGTTATTTTTTAGTTTTTTATGTTTGCGAAGGTGCTTTGGGTCTTTCTATTTTGGTTTCAATAATTCAGTCTCATGGTAATGATTTTTTAAATTCTTTTGGTTTATTGTTATCTTAAAGTATTTATTTATAACTATTTTTTTGATCCCTCTTTGTTTCTTGAATAATTGCAGGCTGTTGGTTCACTCTTTAATGTCTCTGTCGAGTTTTGTTTTTATGATCTGTGTTTATTCATATGCTGATTTGATATTATTTTGGTATTGATTATTTTTATTTTAGTTTAATTTTGTTCAGTTTTTGAATTTGTTCTTTAATAATTACTCCTAGAGGTTCAGTTCATTTAAGTTCTTATGATTCTAATTTTTTGTTTTATGGTTTTAATTTTAATGATTATACTTTATTGTTCATTTGCTAGATTGAGTCTTCTTTCTTTTTATATTTTTTTAGGCTAGATTAGTTCTTAGTTTACTTTTGATTTTGGGTTGAGGTTACCACCCTGAATGTTTACAGGCTGGTGTTTATTTAGTGTTTTATACTTTTCTTGCTAGATTACCTTTATTGTTGGTTTTATTTAAGATTTATGATTTTTCTAACACTTTATATTTCCATTTATTGGTTGATTTTGGTTCTTATTATGTTATGTATTTATAACTTTAGATTTTTTAGTTAAGATGCCAATATTTTTGGTTCATTTATGGCTTCCTAAGGCTCATGTAGAGGCCCCTACTTCAGGTAGAAAAATTCTTGCTGGTGTTTTATTGAAGTTAGGTGGTTAGGGTATTTTTCGTGCTATAAAGGTTATTTCTTATTTGGGTTTAAAGTTTAATTATTTTTGATTATCTTTAGGTTTATCTGGTGGTGTTATTGTTAAATTTATTTGTTTTAGTCAGGTTGATTTAAAATCTTTAATTGCATATTCATCTGTTGCTCATATAAGAAAGGTTATTGGTGGATTGATAACTATAAATTGATGAGGTCATATGGGTTCTCTTTCTTTAATGGTTGGTCATGGTTTATGCTCTTCTGGATTGTTTTGTTTGTCTAATATTATTTATGAACGTTTAGGTACACAAAGATTATTAATTAACAAGGGTATAATTAATTTGATATGTAGAATGGCTTTATGGTGATTCCTTTTAAGACCATCAAATATAGCTGCCCCTCCATCATTAAATTTGGTAGGTGAACTTAGAATATTAAATAGAATTGTGTCTTGATCTTCTTTTAGATTTTATGCTTTAATTTTTTTATCTTTTTTTTAGAGCTGTTTATGTATATATTCTTATTCTCAGCATGGAAATTATTATTCTGGGGTTTATACTTGTTGTCTTGGTTATTTTCTTGAATATCATCTTTTACTTTTGCATTGATTACCTTTGAATATTCTTTGTTTAAAGGGTGAGAATTTCTTTGTTTAAATTACTTAAGTATTTTAATTTAAAATATTGTTTTGTGGAATGAATGATATGAAGTTTTTCATCTTAGGCTGTGAATTTATTTTCTATTTGTTCTTTGAATTTCTTTTCTTTATTTTTTTCTAGAACTATAATTTTTATTTTAGGTATTTATTATTTAATAATTGATTATAGAGTTTTTGTTGAATGAGAACTTTTCTAATTTGAATGGTTCTATGGTTGTTATACCTTTAATTTTTAATTGAATGTCTCTTATTTTTATGTCTTTTGTTACGTATATTCCCTCTTTGGTGATTTATTATAGAGAGGATTATATATCAGGAGAAAAGAATATAAATCGTTTTATTATTATTGTTTTAATATTTATTCCTTCTATAGGGTTTTTAATTATTAGTCTTAATTTGATTAGAATTTTGTTAGGATGAGATGGTTTGGACTTGGTTTCTTATTGTTTAGTTATCTATTACCAAAATGTAAAATCTTATAGTGCTGGTATATTAACTGTACTTTCTAATCATATTGGTGATGTTGCTATTTTAATTTCTATTGCTTGAATCTTAATTTTTGGTGGTTGGAATTATATTTATTATTATGATTTTATTTCTAATTCTTTTGAAATAAAGCTTATTACTACAATAATTGTTTTGGCAGCAATAACTAAGAGAGCTCAAATTCCCTTTTCTTCTTGACTTCCTGCTGCTATGGTTGCTCCTACTCCTGTTTCTGCTTTTGTTCTTTCTTCTACTCTTGTTAGTGCTGGGGTTTATTTATTAATTCATTTCAGACCAATATTAGATACTTATAATTGTGGTTCATTTTTACTTTTAATTGGCTGTATAACTATATTTATGGCTGGATTGGGTGCTAATTTTGAATTTGATTTAAAGAAGAATATTTCTCTTTCTACTTTAAGACAACTTGCTTTAATAATAAAAATTTTGGCTATAGGATATCCAAAACTTGCATTTTTTGACTTATTAGCTCATGCTTTATTTAAGGCGTTATTATTTATGTGTGCAGGTTCAATAATTCAGTGAAAATGTAATGTTTTATGTAAACTACATAATTTTTAGAAATGTTAACGGATTTAACTGCTAATAGAATAAGTTAGCAGCTTTCATATTGGCTTTACATTTCCTTAATTGGAACTTTATAGTTCAATTATATTATTAACAGTAATACGCCTCTTTTTGGCTTCAATTAATATGAATGAGGGTATTTTATTTACCAATCTTCCAGGTCGAAACTGACTGCAATATTTCACTTCTTATTCTATTTTAGGTGGATTGATTATATCAATACTTTTTGAATGCAACCCAAATGTTATAGTTAACTACAACCCTCTATTCTGCTCATTGTAAGGCTCCTTGGTTTCATTCATTGTATAGTCCACATAAGGGGACTAAACTAAAAAATATTGTTGATACTGTCCAGATTATAATGTCTGAAGCTATAAAAATAATTACAATTGGAGGAATTAGTGCAATTCCTACATCAAAGATTAGAAAAATTACTGCAGTTAGGAAGAATCGTTATTGGAATAATAAATCTAATAAAAACTCTTGTAGATAGTATTAGGATTGTTTTTCTTGATTAATATCAAGCTTTCTGATTGGAAGTCAAATGTACTATTTATACTAGAAAAATATAATAACCTATTTTAAGCTGAAACCATAAGTAGCTAAATCCTCGGTCGATAAATGTATTAAAATAATTACTTGATAATAATAAAATAAACTTTTAGGTATTTAAATTTAATTAAATGTAATATATTAATATAAATTATTTATTATATATACATATATATTAAACAAAAAATAACAAAATCGAGACAAGTTGATTAAAAATAATCAAAATAATACACAACCCAATTTAAAAAACTTTTAATTTGTATCTTAAATAAATGAAGTGCCTGATTAAAGGGTTACCTTGATAGGGTACATTAAGTAAATAAAAATTACCTTCAATAAATAGATTTACGTAAGATACAATCAAACTACCTCCATTGGTACCAAAAACCAACATGCATCATACATCTTAATTTAAAAAGGTAAGTAAACAAGCTAATGGGTTCATACCCCATTCATAGAGGCATCAATCCTCTCCTTTTTAAAGACCAACAACTCTATAAAACTTCTCTTCATATCAATATTAATTATAGGAACCATCGTGTCCATTTAATCAAATTCCTGATTTGGAGTTTGAATAGGACTTGAGATCAACTTACTTTCATTTATTCCATTTCTAACAAGACATAAAAATATAATTGTAAATGAATCATCAATTAAATATATTATTGTTGATGCAATAGCATCGACAATACTATTATTTTCAATTTTGTTGATTCAAATAAAGTATCCAATAGGGTGGGAAACAGAATTTATTCCATCAATGATAATCAGATCTAGATTATTATAAAGTATTGGAGCTGCACCTTTTCATTTCTGATTTCCAGGAGCTTCGAGATGAAATAACTGTCTAAGATTAATAACATGACAATAAATTGCTCCAATAATGGTATTATCATATTGTATTCAACTAAGAACTTTCATTTGAACCTTTTATCATTTTAAGAATCTTTATTGGAGCAATAGGACGTTTAAATCAAACATCTCTATGCCAACTTCTAGCATATTCATCAGTTAGACATTTAGGGTGAATAATTAGATCCCTAACAGTCAGAGAAAACATTTGAGAACTATACTTTATTATTTATTCACTACTAAGGATAATCATGGTTTTATTATTTAAGCAAATAAATCTATTCTTCATGAACCAGATTTATTCAGCCAGAAATATAAAAACCGAAATTAAATTCATAATGTTCTTATCTCTCCTATCTTTAGGTGGTTTACCACCATTTCTTGGATTTCTACCAAAATGAATTGTAATACAACCATTAATAGAAAATAACATAACAACTATCATAAATATTATATTTGTATTAACTACAATTACACTTTATTATTACATATGTTTTAGATTCTCAGCCTTAATTATGTCTTGATCTATAAAGATAAAGTCTCAAAAATCATGAATTATTCTTCCTATAACCGTAATAATTTCAACAATAGGACTGATATCAACATCAACCTTAATCTCATTATACTAAGGACTTAAGTTAATTACACTAATAACCTTCAAAGTTATAATTAAAAGAATAATCTTTTAGGCCATAGTAAAAATTAATACCTCTAGAATTGCAGTCTAGCATCATAACTGAATATATGACCAAAACATGGTAAGAGAGAAAATATCTCATAAGTAAATTTACAGTCTACCACCTAAAATTCAGCCATCTTACCACAAAAATGATTATTCTCAACAAACCATAAGGACATTGGTACTTTATACTCTCTATTTGGAGCATGAGCAGGAATAGTAGGAACATCAATAAGAATATTTATTCGTGTTGAACTTGGTCAACCAGGATCTCTAATTCGTGATGGCCAGATTTATAATGTTATTATTACAGCCCACGCATTTGTAATAATTTTCTTTATAGTAATACCTATTATAATTGGTGGATTTGGTAATTGACTTGTACCATTAATAATTGATGCACCAGATATAGCATTCCCACGAATAAATAATATAAGTTTTTGATTTCACCACCTTCATTAACCCTTCTTCTTACATCTCCTATAGTAGATAATGGTGCTGGTACATGATGAACAGTTTACCCCTCTCTAGTAGGAGCTATTGCACACAGCAGTGCATCTGTAGATCTAGCTATTTTTTTCACTCCACTTAGCAGGTGTATCATCTATTCTTGGTGCAGTAAACTTCATTACAACATTAATTAATATACGATCACAAAGTATAACTTTAGATCAAACACCCTTATTTGTTTCATCTGTAGCTATTACAGCCCTTCTTCTCCTTCTTTCACTTCCAGTTTTAGCAGGAGCTATTACCATATTATTAACAGATCGAAATCTAAATACATCATTTTTTGACCCTGTGGGAGGAGGGTATCCAATTCTATACCAACACCCATTCTGATTCTTTGGGCACCCAGAAGTTTACATTCTAATTCTACCCGGATTTGATATTATTTCACACATTGTATGTCAAGAAAGAGGAATAATAGAATCATTTGGAACATTAGGTATAATTTACGCCATGTTATCAATTGTATTAATAGGATTTATTGTATGAGCACATCACATATTCACAGTAGGATTGGATGTTGACACACAGGCGTACTTCACATCAGCAACAATAAATATTGCCGTACCTACAGGAATTAAGGTATTCAGAGGACCAGCTACACTATATGGAACTAAATTCAAGTTTAATCCACCATTATTATGAGCTCTGGTATTTATTTTCCTATTCACAATTGGTAGATTAGCAGGATTAGTATTAGCAAATTCAACACTTGATATTGTATTACATGATACATATTATGTAGTAACCCACTTCCACTATGTATTATCTATAGGAGCAGTATTCGCAATTATAGGAGGTGCTATTCAATGATACCCACTATTTACAGGATTAACTATAAACAATACATGATTAAAAATCCAGTTTACAATTATATTTATTGGAGCAAACTTAACATTTTTCCCTCACCACTTCTTAGGGTTAGCAGGAATACCATGACGATATTCAGACTACCCAGATGCATATACATCATGAAATGTAGTATCAAGAATTGGATCTACAATTTCTATTGTAGGAATTATTATATTCATTGTAATCATATGAGAAAGAATGATTACAAACCGAGCAATTATATTTAGAGCTAATATAAGAAGATCAACAGAATGACTACAAAATAACCCACTTGCAGAACACAGTTACTCAGAATTACCATTAATCTCTAGATTCTAATATGGCAGATTAGTGCAGTAGATTTAAGCCCTACAAATAAAGGTTTGACCTTTTATTAGAAAAATATTCATAATGGCAACATGATCAAATTTATCTCTTCATGATGGAGCTTCACCATTAATGGAGCAACTATCATTCTTTCATGATCATACTATGGTCATATTATTATTAATTACAGTAATTGTAGGTTATGCCCTAAGTTATATATTATTTATTGCCTATACAAACCGAAACATACTTCATGGACATTTAAATGAAACAATCTGAACAGCATTACCAGCAATTACCCTATTTTTTATTGCTTTATCATCATTACGACTGTTATACTTACTTGATGATTCAGTAGACACAATAATTACAATCAAAAACATTGGACGACAATGATACTGAAGATATGAATATTCAGACTTTATAGAGGTAGAATTCGACACTTACATAACACCAGAACAAGATCTAGAAAATAATGGATTTCTACTTTTAGACGTAGATAACCCAACAATTCTCCCAATAAATACAGAAGTACGAGTATTAACAAGAGCATCAGATGTTCTTCACTCATCAGCAGTCCCTGCTATAGGGGTTAAAACTGATGCAACACCAGGTCGACTAAATCAAGGAACATTTACAATAAACCGACCTGGATTATTCTTTGGACAATGCTCAGAAATCTGTGGAGCAAAACACAGATTTTTACCAATTGTAATTGGAAGAACTTCAGTAAATTTATTTATCAAGTGATTATCTAAGATAATCTAAGGAGTTAGTTAAAATATATAACATTAAAGTGTCAATCTAAACTAATTAAACAATTAGTACACCTTGAAACATCAGATGACTGAAAGTAAGTAATGGTCTCTTAAACCAAACAATAGTAAATAAACGACTACTTCTGATGGGGAAATTAAATCTAAATCCGAGATTGAAAGATGGCGGACAGTGCAGAGTATCGTATTGAGAACGCTCTTGTGATGATTGGAAAAGTGGCAAAAGAAGGAGGATATATGAAGAAAGAAATGAAGAACAACTTACTAGAGGCGGTGAGTGAAATAAAAAAATGTTTAGAATCTTTGAAAAACGAAAGAAAAGCAAATAGGGTGGAGAATAGGAATCCTACAAGAGAGGTTAGGAACATCCAACAAGAGACGAGCGCGGGAGAAGACAGCTGCACTGGTGGACAACTAGCAACATCTATTGGAGAAACTCAGGAAACTGCACATAGCGTACAGTGGACTGCTGGGCACGTAGCGACATCTATTGGCGAAACACAGGAAACAGCACATGGCGGACAGTGGACTGCTAGTCACCTAGCGACATCTATTGGCGAAACGCAGGAAACAGCACATAGCAGACAGACAAACGGAAGAGACACCTACGGGATCTGAGAAGAACTTCAACGGAGACATCGGTGTGGGTAGCTTTCTGGAAAAAGCAAAAAAAGACGGAAATAAGACGGAAATGGGAGAACTGAGGCATAAAGTGGAGGAGATAACTGATTTCCTAAAAAACCAACTAGGGATATTAATACAAGAGCAAATAAAGGAAACTCTAGAAAAGGAAAGCCACCCAGACGCAAAGAAAACCAAAACTGATGGAAACAACATACAAACTAAATACAACAACAAAGTTAAACCAGAGGGAACGACAATATACAGAAACCCTCTGCTCCAGCAACAAAATCAGTTACAAGTCCAAATCTATGCACATGAGCAACATAATAAACCCTGAAATCAGGTTAATGCACTAGAGGAACCGACTTGGAGTAATGTGGCGGGGAGGAGCTGGTACAGAAGAAACCAGAGTAATTATAAAACCATAATGGGTATCAAAAAAGATGAAGAAATGCAAGCAGCAGAAACAACAGCGTGGCTATACATCGGTAACTTGAAGAGAACCACCACAACTGCTACAGTAGTGAAATACCTTAACAAGAACGGAATACTGGGACAACTTGAATGTGAAGAACGGAACCAGAATTCTGGCCAGAAAACATAAAAGTACGTCGATTTCGTTTCCAAAGACGATCAATGGAAAAGGGAGCAGAGCTCAACTAAACTAAGAAGAAAACCAGAAGAGCAAGAAATAAAAGCAGTCTTGTGGATATAGAAAAATTAACAAACGAGCAAGAACAATTAACAGAAATAGAAACTTTCATAGAGGAAGGAGACCTCGAAAAAGCAACAGACCAAATAGAAGACGTCCTAAAAAATTCAGTGATACAAACAATCCCCAAAACAAGGATGGCCAAAAGATGGTTTGATGCTGAATGCTACAGCAAAAGGAACACTGTTCTAAGAATCCTTCACAGACTAAGAAACCAGCATGACGAGGAAACACACAAACTGTAGGCAGAAGAGAGGAGAATCTACAAGAAACTAATAGAGGAGAAGAAAAAAGAATACATAGAAAGTGAGGCAAAAAGAGAAGCGGATGAAGCAGAGAAAGACCCATACATAGCAGCAAGACCAAGAAAAATGGCTCATACACCAAATACAGACCTGAAGGAATGGGAAGACCACTTCAGTAAGATACTGAACAAACGAGGACTCAAAACACCCCCAAAGAAAGAGAAACAACATGAAACTAAGGAAAAAGACATTACATGGGAACCCCTAAATGAAGATGATGTGAAAGAAGTAATAAAAGCACTGAAGAACAAGAAAGCAGTAGGACCTGATAATATATATAATGAACATATAAAAGATGCAAAAGAGGCCCTCCAACACATATGGACCAAACTGTTTAAGAAATGCCTGGAATTTGGAAGAATTCCGACACAATGGAGACACTTGACAATAAAAGTTCTCTACAAAGGTAGAGGAGACCCAATGGACCCAAACAAGTACAGAGGCATAGCCCTTGAAAATACTCAATTCAAGATGTTTTCAAAGATAATAACACAAAAAATCCAAGCCTCTGTGGACAGTCATGTCCCAGAACGACAAATGGGTTTCAGATCTGGAAGATCAACACTTACGGCAGTCAGACTTCTTCTAAACAACATCGATGATGCGCTACAAAAGAAACAAATATTCTACACAGTGTTCATAGACTTTACCAAAGCCTTTGACCTATTGGAAAGAGAGCTCATAGTCTGAAAACTGGAAAACACAATGGGAGAAGATAGTGTATGGGCAGGAATAATCAAATCAATCCTCGAATACAACTTAATTATAATATCAGACAACCTCTCTTTTTCGAACCCCATTCTGCAATCGAACGGAGTCTTACAGGGTGACCCAATGAGCCCTTTGCTGTACATTCTTGCCACTGAAGAAATACTCCGAATTGGAGAAAATGAAGAAGATGTGTATGTATATGCATATGCTGGCAACATAGCTGTAGGTTCAACAGATTTACAGAAGCTGCAGTGAATCATTGAGAAAATAGACAGATGATGCAGTGAACCTAAACTACACATAAACATAACAAAGACAGAAATGGTAATTTTCAGAAAAGGAGGCAAATCACCCAAGAATGCGGAAATCAGTATCAGAGAACAAAAAATAAAAATTTCATCAGACTTTAAATACCTAGGAGTGACATTGCACCCAACAGCCAAATGCTTCACAAAACATACAACAGAACGTGCAGCCCAAGCAATAATAGCAATACAGGATATCAAAAACATCCGCCTACTCAGTCTAGAAACAGCCATGAAATTATTCAACACAAAAATCTTGCCAATCCTGGCCTATGGGATGGAGGTTATATGGGACCACCCAACAGAAAAAAATCTAGAAACACTAGAAAAGGTAAAATCGACCTATCTAAAAAGAGCACTAGGTCTCTCAAAGACAACAAGATCTAGACTAGTGTACCTGCTAGCGAGAGAGACATTCCTAATTGAAGACATCAGACTTCGATATATGATGCCACACACCAGGGCTTCCAGAAAGCAACTGAAGGTCATGGAGGACAAACGAGAAACAATATGGCCGGAGTTTTATGGCACCGAAGCAATGACGAACCGCTCATGGACAGCACCAAATTTTGAACAGCGACATGTCGTAACTAGACTTTCTATTCATGGCTTTCATCATCTAACCTGCAAGAACAAAACTTATCACGACCCAACCGCAACATGTGTATGTGAACTGTGTAACGAAGCCTGTGCACGATATCACATAGAACTGTGCTGTAAAAGAGTGAAATCGATAAATGAATATGCAAAAATGTAAAATGTAAATGTAAAATGTTAAGCAAAGTAACTGTATATGGCTATTTGGCTGCAATTTTATTAAAAAAAACTAAATCCGTCAAATATCCCCTCTCATATGATTCTCCCTATTCATTATATTTTCAGCTACATTAATCCTATTTAATCAAATAAACCTTTTCTCATTTAAATGTAACCTTATTAAAAAAGCAGAAAAAAGAAAAATTGAGATAAAAAACTTAAATTGAAAATGATAACAAATTTATTCTCAACGTTTGATCCATCAACTAACATTTTCAATTTATCATTAAATTGAACTAGAACATTTTTAGGACTATTATTAATCCCATCAATGTTCTGACTTACACCATCACAAATTAATATAATCTGAAATGAACTAAACTTAACCTTACACAATGAATTCAAAACACTACTAGGACCAAAATCATTTAATGGAACAACATTCATCTTTATTTCAATTTTTATTGTAATACTATTTAATAATTTTATAGGATTATTCCCTTACATCTCTACTAAAACAAGACATTTAGCATTAACATTTGCAATCGCCCCACCTATATGATTAAGATTCATATTATTTGGATGAATTAATCATACTAATCATATATTTACGCACCTTGTTCCAGAAGGAACTCCACCTGCATTAATATCATATATAGTACTAATTGAAACAATTAGAAATGTCATTCGACCACGTACACTAGCAGTACGACTAGCAGCAAATATAATTGCAGGACACTTACTATTAACCCTACTAGGAAACACAGGACCATCTATAGCAATAAACTTAATCTCACTACTAATTATTGGACAAATAGTTCAATTAATTCTAGAATCAGCAGTGGCTATAATTCAAGCTTATGTTTTCTCAATTTTAAGAACTTTACATTCTAGAGAAGTATACTAAACCTATGTTAACAACTCACTCAAATCACCCAATCCACTTAGTAGACTATAGACCTTGACCATTAACAGGAGCAATTGGAGCAATAGTCCTAGTATCAGGATTAGCAAAATGATTCCACCTATTTAACATTAACTTATTTATAAATGGATTTGGAATTACCTTATTAACTATAATTCAATGATGATGATGAGAAGGGACATATCAAGGACTACATACAGGATTTGTATCAATTGGATTATGATGAGGAATAATCCTATTTATTGCATCAGAAGTATTATTCTCTGTTTCATTCTTCTGAGCCTTCTTTAGAAGAAGACTAGCACCAACAATTGAGCTAGGAATATTATGACCTCCAATAGGAATTCAACCTTTTAATCCTATACAAATTCATTACTTAATGCAGCTATTCTTTTAGCCTCAGGAGTAACCGTAATATTAGCACATCATAGCTTAATAGAATCTAACCATACTCATGCACTACAAGGATTATTTTTTACAGTATTATTAGGGTTATATTTCACAATATTTCAAGCATATGAATATTGAGAAGCACCTTTTACTATTGCAGACATAGGATATGGATCAGCATTCTTTGTTGCAACAGGGTTCCATGGTTTCTATGTAATTATTGGAACAATCTTCTTAACAACATATCTACTTCGACACTCAATAAATCAATTCTCACCAAGACACCACTTTGGAGTTGAAGCAGCAGCATGATACTGACACTTCGTAGATGTAGTATGATTATTCTTATACATTTCTATTTATTGATGAGGTAGATAATTGTTTTTCTAGTATAAATAGTACATTTGATTTCCAATCAGAAAGCTTGATATTAATCAAGAAAAACAATCCTAATTCTATCTACAAGAGTTTTTATTAGATTTATTATTCCAATAATTGTTATAGTCCTTGCAACCACATTATCAAAGAAATTAATCAATGATCGAGAAAAAAGATACCAATTTGAATGTGGATTTGACCCAAAAAGATGAATACCATTCTCCTACGGTTCTTCCTAAGTGCAGTAACTTTTCTAATCTTTGATGTAGAAATTGCACTAATTCTTCCAATTGTAATTATTTTTAAAACTTGAGACATTATAATCTGGACAGTATCAACAATATTTTTTATTCTAGTCCTCTTATGTGGACTATACAATGAATGAAACCAAGGAGCCTTACAATGAGCAGAATAGAGGGGTGTAGTTAACTATAACATTTGGGTTGCATTCAAAAAGTATTGATATAATCAATCCACCTAAAATAGAATAAGAAGCGAAATATTGCAGTCAGTTTCGACCTGGAATATTGGTAAATAAAATACACTCATTCTTATTAATTGAAGCCAAAAAGAGGGGTATTACTGTTAATAATATAACTGAACTATAAAGTTCCAATTAAGGAAATGTAAAGCCAATATGAAAGCTGCAAACTTTTTCTATTAGCAGTTAAATCCGTTAACATTTCTAAAATTGATATAGTTTACATAAAACATTACATTTTCACTGTAAAAATAATGTATCTATGTTTATAAATACCTAAAAGTAAAAATACTTCCTTAACATCTTCAGTGTCACGCTCTAATTATAAGATATTTAAGTACACGAACAACAACATCACTAAAATAAACATTCAAAAAATAAAAGATAAAAGATAAATCTTGAAATTAGAATCATATCAACCTGAATATATCCAATTAAATAAATAAATAATCTATATAAACCTTGACCACCAAATAACTCACCTCACCTCAGCCTGAAGGCCCTAATCTTGCCAGGTAAAATAAATGCATAAATAAATAAATAAATAAATAAATAATCAAATGATTTAGATGAATATTAATCTAACTTCAAAGGAACATATCTAACAAACTTAGTTGAAAGAAAAGGTGTCAACCATATAGAACCAGCAAATCTAACAAAAGAAAGCATACTTAAAGAAAGCAAATCATGAGAAAAATCAAACTTAGAAATAAGACAACGCAAATAAGCACCTAAAACAACAACTCTAATAGTCAAAAACTTTAAATAATAAGGTAAAGCAATCATATGAGGAATATCAAAAAGTAATCAAGATAAAAGACTACCACCGAAAACAGCAACAAGTAATAAACCAATCATATCAAATGAAATATAATAACCCTTATCATCAAAAGAAAATCTAGAATAAAAATTATTATCACCAGATATTGAATAATAAAAAAAACGAAAAGAATAAGAAGCAGTTAAACCAGTAGAATAAAAATAAAGAAAAAAGATTAAACAATTAATCCATCTTAAACAAACCATTTCAAGAATCAAGTCCTTCGAATAAAAACCTGCCAAAAACGGTATACCACACAAAGACAAACTAGAAACATTAAAACAAACAGAAAATAAAGGTATAAAATTAACAATTGAGCCTATAAAATGATTATCCTAAGAATCCTTTAAATTATGAATTATTGAACCTGCACACATAAATAATAACGCCTTAAATAAAGCAAGAGCTAATAAGTCAAAAAATGCAAGTTTTGGATAACCTATAGCCAAAATTTTTATTATTAAAGCAAGTTGTCTTAAAGTAGAAAGAGAAATATTCTTCTTTAAATCAAATTCAAAATAGCACCCAATCCAGCCATAAATATAGTTATACAGCCAATTAAAAGTAAAAATGAACCACAATTATAAGTATCTAATATTGGTCTGAAACGAATTAATAAATAAACCCCAGCACTAACAAGAGTAGAAGAATGAACAAAAGCAGCAACAGGAGTAGGAGCAACCATAGCAGCAGGAATTCCAGAAGAAAAGGTAATTTGAGCTCTCTTAGTTATAGCTGCCAAAACAATTATTGTAGTAATAAGCTTTATTTCAAAAGAATTAGAAATAAAATCATAATAATAAATATAATTCCAACCACCAAAAATTAAGATTCAAGCAATAGAAATTAAAATAGCAACATCACCAATACGATTAGAAAGTGCAGTTAATATACCAGCACTATAAGATTTTACATTTTGGTAATAGATAACTAAACAATAAGAAACCAAGCCCAAACCATCTCATCCTAACAAAATTCTAATCAAATTAGGACTAAAAATTAAAAACCCTATAGAAGGAATAAATATTAAAACAATAATAATAAAACGATTTATATTCTTTTCTCCTGTTGTATAATCCTCTCTATAATAAATCACCAAAGAGGGAATATACGTAACAAAAGACATAAAAATAAGAGACATTCAATTAAAAATTAAAGGTATAACAACCATAGAACCATTCAAATTAGAAAAGTTCTCTTTCAAAAAAACTCTATAATCAATTATTAAATAATAAATACCTAAAATAAAAATTATAGTTCTAGAAAAAAATAAAGAAAAGAAATTCAAAGAACAAATAGAAAATAAATTCATGGCCTAAGATGAAAAACTTCATATCATTGATTCCACAAAACAATATTTTAAATTAAAATACTTAAGCAATTTAAACAAAGAAATACTCACCCTTTAAACAAAGAATATTCAAAGGCAATCAATGCAAAAGTAAAAGATGATATTCAAGAAAATAACCAAGTCAACAAGTATAAACCCCAGAATAATAATTTCCATGCTGAGAATAAGAATATATATATAAACAGCTCTAAAAAAAAGATAAAAAAATTAAAGCAAAAAATCTAAAAGAAGATCAAGACACAATTGTATTTAATAATCTAAGTTCACCTACCAAATTTAATGATGGAGGGGCAGCTATATTTGATGATCTTAAAAGGAATCACCATAAAGCCATTCTACATATCAAATTAATTATACCCTTGTTAATTAATAATCTTTGTGTACCTAAACGTTCATAAACAATATTAGACAAACAAAACAATCCAGAAGAGCATAAACCATGACCAACCATTAAAGAAAGAGAACCCATACGACCTCATCAATTTATAGTTATCAATCCACCAATAACCTTTCTTATATGAGCAACAGATGAATATGCAATTAAAGATTTTAAATCAACCTGACTAAAACAAATAATTTAACAATGACAACACCAGATAAACCTAAGGATAATCAAAAATAATTAAACTTTAAACCCAAATAGGAAATAACCTTTATAGCACGAAAAATACCGTTACCACCTAACTTCAATAAAACACGAGAAAGAATTATTCTACCTGAAGTAGGGGCCTCTACATGAGCCTTAGGAAGCCATAAATGAACCAAAAATATTGGCATCTTAACTAAAAAATCTAAAGTTATAAATACATAAAATAATAAGAACCAAAATCAACCAATAAATGGAAATATAAAGTGTTAGAAAAATCATAAATCTTAAATAAAACCAACAATACCAGCCTGTAAACATTCAGGGTGGTAACCTCAACCCAAAATCAAAAGTAAACTAAGAACTAATCTAGCCTAAAAAAAATATAAAAAGAAAGAAGACTCAATCTAGCAAATGAACAATAAAGTATAATCATTAAAATTAAAACCATAAAAACAAAAAATTAGAATCATAAGAACTTAAATGAACTGAACCTCTAGGAGTAATTATTAAAGAACAAATTAAAAAACTGAACAAAATTAAACTAAAAGAAAAGTAATCAATACCAAAATAATATCAAATCAGCATATGAATAAACACAGATCAAAAATACAAAACTCGACAGAGACATTAAAGAGTGAACCAACAACCTACAATTATTCAAGAAACAAAGTGTGATCAAAAAAATAGTTATAAATAAATACTTTAACATAAAGATAAACCAAAAGAATTTAAAAAATCATTACCATGAGACTGAATTATTGAAACCAAAATAGAAAGACCCAAAGCACCTTCACAAATAGAAAAAACTAAAAAATAACAGGATAGAAATAATCATAATGAAACTCAATAAGAAAAACAATATTTAATATAAACAAAGAAAGAAAAATATATTCTAATCTCAGAAGAACCATCAATAAATGTTTACGGTTAGAAGAAAAAACATAAACACCAGCAAAATAAAGGAGCAAAGAAGTAAAAACAGAGAATATAAAAGACACCGGTCTTGTAAACCGGAAATAAGTCTAGCCCCCACTTTTAAAACTTCAGAGGTGGAAAAGCTGACATCATCGGTCCCCAAAACCGATATTTTAAATAAGCGAACCCTTAAATGATTAAAATAATAATTATATGACTATCAAATGTAATAAATATTAATTTTATTAAATTAAGACACCCAATATAAATAATGCTTTTCATTATTCTACAAGCTTTTTTTTTGATTAATAACAGGAACAACAATGGAAAGATATTGATTATCATATATTTTATGTTTAACGTTTCTTGGTGGTATGTTAGTTCTATTTATTTATATTACAAGAATTGCATCAAACGAAATATTTCAACCTAAATCAATTACCATAATTATTACCTTAACAATATGAGTATTCATTATATCGACATTAATTTTCCTATATATAACAATATTTATAGACTTCTTCAAAAATACTGAAACTATAAACATTGATAATTGAATAAATTATCAAGAAATAAAAATATCTTTAGAAAAGTTATATAACATTTATTATTACAATAATAATAACAATTTATGTATTTTTAGCACTATTAGCAGTAGTTAAAATTACTAATATTAACCAGGGGCATATTCGTAAACTAAGATAATTTACTAATGAATAAACCCTTATGATTAAGACATCGTTTAATTAAAATTATTAACAACTCTTTAGTTGATGTACCTGCACCAACAAATATTTCATTTTGATAAAGTTTTGGGTCCCTGCTAGGGTTATGCTTGGTAATTCAAATCGTAACTGGACTATTTTTAGCTATAGATTATACTTCAAATATTGAAATAGCATTTAGTAGTGAAGTACACATCTGTTGAGACGACAAATAATTATTCGAACTTTACATGCAAATGGAGCATCTATATGTTTTATTTGTATTTATTTGCATGTAGGATGAGGAATTTACTATGGATCTTATATATACAAACACAGCTGAATAATTGGTACAGTAATTCTATTGTTAGTTATAGCAACTGCATTTATAGAATACGTTTTACCTTGAGGTCAAATATCATTTTGAGTTGCCACAGTAATTACTAATTTATTATCAGCAATTCCATACTTAGGAACTGATTTAGTTCAATGAGTGTGAGGAGGATTTGCTGTTGACAACACAACATTAAAACGATTTTTTACACTTCAATTTGTATTACAATTTATTATTGCAGCTATGGCAGCAATTAATTTATTATTTCTTCATCAAACAGGATCTAATAATCCCTTAGGGCTAAACGGAGATATCGAGCTGTAGATTAAAACTGAAGAAACTGCAAAAAGGTGCGAATTTAAAGAGATGGGACCTGGATAAACTGACTGAACCAGAGATCCTACAGAGTTTCAGGGACAGCATAAGGGAACAATTGACAGGAATGGGGTTAAGAAATACAGTAGAAGACGAATGGGTAGCTCTGAGGGATGAAGTAGTGAAGGCAGCAGAGGATCAAGTAGGTAAAAAGACGAGGGCTAGTATAAATCCTTGGGTAACTGAAGAAATATTGAATTTAATTGATGAAAGGGGAAAATATAAAAATGCAGTTAATGAAGCAGGCAAAAAGGAATACAAACATCTCAACAATAAGATCGACAGGAAGTTCAAAATGGCTAAGCTGGCATGGCTAGAGGACAAATGTAAGGATGTATAGGCTTATCTCACTACGGGTAAGATAGATACTGCCTACAGGAAAATTAAATAGACCTTTGGAGAAAAGAGAACTACTTGTATGAATATTAAGAGCTCAGATGGAAACCCAGTTCTAAGCATTGAGGGGAAAGCAGAAAGGAGTATAAAGGAGTGTATGGAGGGTCTATACAAGGGCGATGTACTTGAGGACAATATTATGGAAATGGAAGAGGATGTAGATGAAGTTGAAATGGGAGACATGATACTGCGTGAAGAGTTTGACAGAGCACTGAAAGACCTGAGTCGAAACAAGGCCCCAGGAGTAGACAACATTCCATGAGAACTACTGACGGCCTTGGGAGAGCCAGTCCTGACAAAACTCTACCATGTGGTGAGCAAGATGTACTAGACAGACGAAATACCCTCAGACTTCAAGAAGAATATAATAATTCCAATTCCAAAGAAAGGAGGTGCCGACAGATATGAAAATTAACGAACTATCAGTTAAATATGCCACAGCTGCAAAATACTAATGCGAATTATTTAGAGACGAATGGAAAAACTGGTAGAAGCCGACCTTGGGGAAGATCAGTTTGGATTCCGTAGAAATGATGGAACACGTTAGGCAATACTGACCTTACGACTTATCTTAGAAGAAAGATTAAGGAAAGGCAAACCTACCTTTCTAGCATTCGTAGACTTAGAGACAGCTTTTGACAATGTTGACTGGAATACTCTCTTTCAAATTCTAAAGGTGGCAGAGGTAAAATACAGGGAGCGAAAGGCTATTTACAATTTGTACAGAAACCAGACAGCAGTTATATGAGTCGTGGGGCATGAAAGGAAAGCAGTGGTTGGGAAGGGAGTGAGACAGGGTTGTAGCCTCTCCCTGATGTTATTCAATCTGTATACTGAGCAAGCAGTAAAGGAAACAAAAGAAAAATTCGGAGTAGGTATTAAAATCCATGGAGAAGAAATAAAAACTTTGAGGTTCGCCGATGACATTGTAATTCTGTCAGAGACAGCAAAGGACTTGGAGGAGCAGTTGAACGAAATGGACAGTGTCTTGAAAGGAGGATATAAGATGAACATCAACAAAAGTAAAACTAGGATAATGGAGTGTAGTCGAATTAAGTTGGGTGATGCTGAGGGAATTAGATTAGGAAATGAGACACTTAAAGTAGTAAAGGAGTTTTGCTATTTGGGGAACAAAATAACTGATGATGGTCGAAGTAGAGAGGATATAAAATGTAGACTGGCTATGGCAAGGAAAGCCTTTCTGAAGAAGAGAAATCTGTTAACATCGAGTATAGATTTAAGTGTCAGGAAGTCGTTTCTGAAAGTATTTGTATGGATTGTAGCCATGTATGGAAGTGAAACATGGACAATAAGTAGTTTGGACAAGAAGAGAATAGAAGCTTTCGAAATGTGGTGCTACAGAAGAATGTTGATGATTAGGTGGGTAGATCACGCAACTAATGAGGAGGTATTGAATAGGATTGGGGAGAAGAGACGTTTGTGGCACAACTTGACTAGAAGAAGGGATCGGTTGGGTGGACATGTACTGAGGCATCAAGGGATCACAAATTTAGCATTGGAGGGCAGCATGGAGGGTAAAAATCGTAGAGGGAGACCAAGAGATGAATACACTAAGCAGATTCAGAAGGATGTAGGTTGCAGTAGGTACTGATAGATGAAGGAGCTTGCACAGGATAGATTAGCATGGAGAGCTGCATCAAACCAGTCTCAGGCGTGAAGACAACAACAAAAACAACATACGACATGAAATTCTACATTCATAAATCCTGACAATCTTTTACACCAGATATTTGTATTAGGTGAGTGATTCCAGTTGTGACTCTGATATTGTAGTCATAGGATACTACGATCTTTCGTCGTGTAAGCACACCATTTTGCATGTATCATCATTTAAAATGTGTTTCTAGTCTTTGCACAACTTTGAAATCATATCAAGCTATGTCTATTTGAGCAGAGTGTACTTAGTTTGGTAGCATCGAACATAGTACGAAATTACGTCGATAGTTCATACATTTCATAAGATATTATATCAAACAAAACGTATAGAGAAACAGAAATAAACACTTAATACAACAGCGCCCTTCTTATGCCCTGTAGGAGATTGATAAATTCCTGTAGAACATGATAGTAAGTGTTTGTATAAGAAATAGAGAGAGAAGTTGCTTTAGCTGTCGTTTTCACATGTCTATCAGAGATATAAAACATAACACTAACTCCGAAAATCCCTCACGCACACACAAATGCACACACGTGCACACATATCAACAGCACAATTCTTCACTCCTCGCTTTAACGTGGCAGTCGTGAGCAGGGGGTGTTTTGATATATATTTGATATATACCAGAGGAGTTACTGAGCTACCACCTAACGACACCACCATCCTCAGCTAACAACTGCAGTCTACCTGTTACCAAATGATTTAGGTGCTCCGCTTTGCTTTGAGTTGTGCTTGCTGGTTGTTTCCTTTTCTTATTTTGAAACGAGTGCAGAGAGCAATCTTGTTCTGTCATACAGTTCGAGTATGACTCTCAGAACACCAGATGGAATCAGCCACCTATATGTGCATTACTACATTGGTTCTGGTTTCCCAGGAGCACAGAACACGTACGTAGGCTGCCAGCCCTGTGGGAGAGAGACCTGGCTTGGCTCCTCACAACGCCCTTCTCCCCTTGACAACCTGAACTCCTCGTTTATATTGTGAAAAGTGTCTGATACAACATGAGTGACAGTAAGAGAAATAACAGAGCATGTATAAATCATTTGAACTTGTAATCTGGATTTTGCGAAGCAAATTTAATCAAATTACCGACATTTAAAGCTAAAAGCATTGTACTCACCAAAAACAGCAACTCTGTGACTTTGTGAAGACAGCTTCCAAATAATTAGAAGGAACGATATTCTTGTTGGCAAATAAATTTGTCATCTCAGATTGAAATGTTCACTTTTACACACGAATGACTTTTCACAGAATAGCATCCCAAAGGCACTCAGCCTTTTATGGTGTTCCATAGGAACGTTTTAGTTCTCTTAAGCATTGAAAAACACCGCTCAACTTCTGATGTCTTTAATTTCGGAACCCCTTTCGATTTGATACTCATGAAGTTTGCACCATAGCTACTCTGAACTATTAGTTATAGTCTATCATCGCCAATTAATGGTTCAATTTTTTTCAGAATACTCTCATCTGTAGTATGAGCATTCTGACTTTCTGGATTAACCAAGTTCCAAAATCTTTTAGCAGGTTTTACCTCAACAACATAACGCAAAACAATAACCAATTGAAATTCCCAAGACACATCTGTGCTTTCATCCATTATTACTGCAACATAATCGGCACATTCTATTTCTTCATGAACTTCATCACGGTACACTTACAACGTACATTGCAGTAGTTCGTTCTGAATTGTCTTTGAAATGCCTTTGAACACTGAGGTTTGAATGAGACGAGCTTGAAGATCCTTATCCAGTTCCACGCTGAACTGAATTAGCTCGCGAAAAATCTGCTTATTTTGAGAGGCATCAGATCCAGCGTGGCCCCTGAGAATCAGTTCCAAAGCACCATAGGACTAACTACAGTTTATAATCAAATTCAATATATATCTATTCTTTTCTACATGTTTATTGTGGCTGTCAGTTGTTTCTCTGTATTGAGAATCTAATTTCTGCTGAACGTTGGTTTTGCCTGGAAATGAAAGACTAAGCACATTATTGATGTGTCGCTTTGACATTTCATGTACGTTCATTTTAGACCATATATGCCCAATATCAAATATTCTGGTCTTATACCAATGAACATCTCCCCCAAATAAGACAAAAGGAAAACAATAAACATCGTTGCTTTCTTCACAACCACAAATCTATTTCTTCTTTGGTAAATTTCTGGACTGAACTAACGGCGTCGATATTTTCCTTGCTGCTACAGAGTCATATTCGGGAATGGCCTACCTAGTGTTTTTTATCTGAGAATCGTGTTGCTAAACGGAGTTTTTAATAACTCATTTACTTTGTTCATGTTTGCTATTTTCATGTTTGTTCAGAACTGTATTACACGAACGTAATGAGTCTAGACAGAAATACTACACCTTGGTTAGGAAAACAGATGCTCAACAGATGGTGAATACGTTTTTTTTTGTTCTTTAGTAATAACCCTGCTGTTGTGAAATATACCAATATTGAAATAATGCCTCTTAGTTTCCAAATCTAAGTTCATGCTTATATTCAAAATACATATAGCTATTTATAAGGATATTTAAGTTTATTATTTCTGTATTAGATTTAATTAAGCAATAGGAAGTCAAATACTATCATAATTCCTCAGTACATCATTATCCCACTTGTTTCCACATTGATCCCTCTGGACGACTGTCTTAAACTTCAATCTACTCTTCATCATTATCAAATTGTGAGCCGAGTCTATGTCTGCTCCTGGGTGAGCGTTGCAAGGAAATATCTGATTAATTACAAACCATCTTGCTGGAATTTACTGTAGATCTCAGTTACTTTCCTATCTCATTGCTACTACCGAGCCCACTTTCTCCCATAACTCTCTTCTGTTGCTTCCCCTACAACAATGTTCCAGTCGTCCGTTATTATTTGATACCCACACAATAGTGTTCCAGTCATCCATTATTATTAAAGTTTCATCTCCTGTTCGATACAGAACTGTACTTTGACTATCCTGCTTCACCTTCTTTATCTCTTCATCTTCTATTTGTAACGATGGTAACTATACTTGAACTATTGTTGTTGAAGCTAAGTTGCTGTTGATTTGAAAAAAATAATTCTATTAGCAAAGTGTAATATATCACCTCAATCCTACCTTGTTGTTCATGAAGAATTCTACTCCCATTATACTATTTGCTGCCAAAGTTGATATTATCCTATATCTGGCCATTCATTTCACTGACCTCGACCACAAATACATTGAGCCTTTGCAATTTCCTATTAAGTTTTCTAGCTTCCTCCCCTAATTCGGATTTCTGAATTTCACGCTCCGAAGGTTACACTTTCCTCGATTAGCCAAACTATTTCTCATGTTTACTTCCACATTGGCAGTTCCCTCCAGGAGATACGAATGGGGGACTAACCCGGAATCATGCGCCAATGGAGTGCTTATCATGATACTTTCTCACTTGTGGGCCACATGTCCTGTGGATACATGTTATGTATATTTAAAGCAGTGGGGTGCATTGCCATATGCATCCTTAATCCGTTGGTAGTTGCTGATTTTCCGCTTTTTACTGGCAATTTACCACGTCGAAAATCTACCTGCTCCTCTGTCCTCTTTGACAAAAACTTTGGCAGAGTGAAAGTGATACCTTTTACCGGAACTCTTCGGCTGCCATCGCTAACTGCCGATGATTTTCATTCAAATTATAACCTGTGGCGGTGATCGAAGCCAGCACCAAGCACGTTTTCATCACTAATCAAAGGTCCTGACTCTTGCCAACTGTGACCTCCTAGCGCGGTGATAGTGTCCCTGTAACAGTATGATTGAATAAATGGTCCCTATGATGGAAACTCTGCATTTCCGGACATAAGTTCATTAGACCTCTCATCGATCAATCCCTAGATTTGTACATGATGGAAAAAATCACCCTGTATACAAGGATGTATCATAAATTCATATTATTTCACATTTTTAAAGATATTTTCTCTTCACTTTCACAACTACCCTTATCCCAGTTACTACACTTATTCCAAATAGTAGGATTATTTAAAACTGTAAAAGTGCGAAAGTTTCGAACGTGTCCGGTGGCTGTAGTTATTGTAAACCTACATGCTCCTAGTGCGGATGGCTATATGAGTTTTGCTATTGTGTAATATGTTTCAGACTGCAACCAGCGAAGTCAGTAGATCAGTGTGATGAGACGTAATGATCGAACGCATATTGCTTTCACTCATTAATATGCCTTTGTTCACAGCAATCAGCAGCCCTGATACCGATCATTATAATGTACTTCGCATTCATTTTACGCAAAGATATTACGAATGATTAGATTATTCGTTCCGAACAATGATGCTGCCTGTCTTTGCTCTTGTCAACAGCGGTCTCAGTTTCAGTAAGTAGATGGTTCACCATCTTAAAATGTTGTGTTATCCTCCCACGAAGAAAAATGAGGTAAAATGAGGTAACGCGTCATGCGTCCCTCACCTTCGATGGACTCCTGCCTCTCTCGGCGTCACATCGAAGCCTCTATGTCTGGGTAGGAGAGCAGAATGCAATTACGACAACCGAAATAGTGGCCATATTGAACACGCTGTTCTTTGACATCAGTTGCCCTTGCGTTTAAGATTCTGTTGTTATGTACTCGTAGCTCGTAATGTTATGTGTCATAGTATTCAAATAAGCATAAGGATAAATGGTTCAACATCTTCTGCACTACCTATATGATTTCCTGCTATATTTCACTGTACCACTATTTACAAATACTTTACACATTTCCCAACAATACAAATATTGTTAAATATGACGTGCCTTTCGCAGGAGATGGATGGTAAATGCAGCATCGGAGCCAGTACTCACTGCAGATATATACAGTGTGTCCCAAAACAGAAGAAAACAACACCGACAAGCATTAGGGACATGTTTCTTTACACTAAAAGAAGAAACAAATGTGTATTAAACATGGGCACTAAAATGCGTATCTTACGAACTAGAAGCACCTTTTCAGTAGAAGATATGTGTTCTAAACTAGCGAAGATGAACAAATGCTCATAGATCTAAAGGCATGTTTTTATACCCCATGTCTGTTGGACATTTTTATGTTGATTTGGTCCATACTACCTCCTCGCAAAGTATGGAAAGCAAACTCCTTGCAGTGGATGTGATCTATATCATAGTATCGAAGATGAACAAGTGTTTATAGATATGTACACTACTGGCCATTAAAATTGCTACACCACGAAGATGACGTGCTACAGATGCGAAATTTAACAGACGGGAAGAAGATGCTGTGATGTGCAAATGATTAGCTTTTCAGAGCATTCACACAAGGTTGGCACCGGTGGCGACACCTACAACGTGCTGACACGAGGAAAGTTTCCAACCGATTTCTCATACACAAACAGCAGTTGACCGGCGTTGCCTGGTGAAACGTTTTTGTGATGCCTCGTGCAAGGAGGAGAAATGCCTACCATCACGTTTCTGACTTTGGTAAATGTCGGATTGTAGCCTATCGCGATTGCGGTTTATGGTATCACGACATTGCTGCTCGCGTTGGTCGAGATCCAATGACTGTTAGCAGAATATTGAATCTTTGGTAAAGGTCGGATTGTAGCCTATCGCGATTGCGGTCTATCGTATCGCGACATTGCTGCTCGCGTTGGTCGAGATCCAATGACTGTTAGCAGAATATGGAATCGATGGGTTCAGGAGGGTAATACGGAACGCCGTGCTGGATCCCAACGGCCTCGTATCACTAGAAATTGAGATGACAGGCATCTTATCCGCATGGCTGTAACGGATCGTACAGCCACGTCTTCATCCCTGAGTCAACATATGGGGACGTTTGCAAGACAACAACCATCTGCACGAACAGTTCGACGACGTTTGCAGCAGCATGGACTATCAGCTCGGAGACCATGGCTGCGGTTACACTTGACGCTGTATCACAGACAGGAGCGCCTGCGATGGTGTACTCAACGACGAACCTGGGTGCACGATTGGGAAAACGTCATTTTTTTCGGATGAATCCAGGTTCTGTTTTCAGCATCATGATGGTAGCATCCGTGTTTGGCGACATCACGGTGAATGCACATTGGAAGCATGTATTCGTCATCGACATACTGGCGTATCACCTGGCGTGATGGTATGGAATGCCACTGGTTACACGTCGCGGTCACCTCTTCTTCGCATTGACGGCACTCTGAACAGTGGACGTTACATTTCAGATGTGTTACGACCCATTGCTCTACCCTTCATTCGATCCCTGCGAAACCCTACATTTCAGCAGGATAATGCACGACCGCATGTTGCAGATCCTGTACGGACCTTTCTGGATACAGAAAATGTTCGAGTACTGCCCTGGCCGGCATATTCTCCAGATCTCTCACCAATTGAAAACGTCTGGTCAATGGTGGCCGAGCAACTGGCTCGTCACAATACGCCAGTCACTATTCTTGATGAACTGTGGTATCGTGTTGAAGCTGCATGGGCAGCTGTACCTGTACACGCCATCCAAGCTCTGTTTGACTCAATGCCCAGGCGTATCAAGGCCGTTATTACTGCCGGAGGTGGTTGTTCTGGGTACTGATTTCTCAGGATCTATGCACCCAAATTGCGTGAAAATCACATGTCAGTTTTACTACAATATATTTGTCCAATGAATACCCGTTTAACATCTAAATTTCTTCTTGGTGTAGCAATTTTAATGGCAAGGAGTGTATTTTAGAGCCAACGTTCACTGGACTTTTTCCTGTTTTCGTGTAAGAAACCTGTCCATAAAACTTGCCGGCGTTGTTTTTTTCACTAGACCCGATCTCATATGAGAATCTGGCACTACGAGTGAGGCGTTCATGGTCTGAGGTGTGTGGGGTTGATCTGTTATTCTGTTATTCTGCGCAACGGATTAATCTGAGATGTACCCTTTACCCTGTGGCTCCTGCAAGATGCAATTTCCACCCCCACACTGCTACAGAAGTCAGACAGACGCTCCTAACGTTCTAAAGAAAAGTGCCTAAAAACTATCAGCAATAAATATCTTCTGGAGTCGTCCGCTGTAAGGAAATGACACAAAAATTCACAAAATTTCTTACGTAACTAGTGGGATACTTGGGTACTGGAGTAGTGCTAGTTCGTGTAAGAAAAACATGAAACTAACGTAAGTTATTATTTATTTTGCAAAAATTCTGAGAAATCACAATGACAGTTTTGGTTATGAATTGAGCAAGTAATATCCTGGTTCTTTTTGGCATGTGAAGTTACCTTTCAAGGATAGGATTCGCTAATAAAATTTCTACACAATGTTTAAGATGCTTGTTGCCTTGGCAGAATGGCTGAGCGGCGCGCCTATTCAACTTCAATAATTGTCCTTTAGAATGTTGCTAGGTACTGTCGAGGCAGTCGCGTGTGAAATGCAGTGAAGTGTACTGTTGTGGAGCAAATATGGGGTTCGCAATAGCTGTAGCGCACAATACCATAAGCTGCGATGACTGATGTCTGCGCAAAACAAAAAAATGGCTCTGAGCACTATGGGACTCAACTGCTGTGGTCATAAGTCCCCTAGAACTTAGAACTACTTAAACCTAACTAACCTAAGGACAGCACACAACACCCAGCCATCACGAGGCAGAGAAAATCCCTGATCCCGCCGGGAATCGAACCCGGGAACCCGGGCGTGGGAAGCGAGAACGCTACCGCACGACCACGAGATTCTGCGCAAAACAAAATTAAATACGAGTTACTTCAAATGACACCATATGAAAAATCAGGAGAGAAAAGCGTGGTAAAATTCTCTAATACAATGGACAAAAAGAATCAATGCCTAGACAAACCATCCAGTAACGGAGAGCTGATACGTCTGTGTAGAATGAAATTACCGGTAAAGTATCAACAGGCAACAGTAGGAATAAATGAAAATACCGAAGAATTCAAAGAGGTTTTAAGGGAACTTGAATTTATGTTTAAAGAAGACGAGGTGAAAGAAAAAAGAAAGGAAAGGGAACAGCGAAAGGACAGGACTAGGAACGAATATTCCAATAATAATAATAATCATAAACCTAACACCAATAATTTCAGGCAATTTAACAGACAAGGACAGTGGCACAATGGAGACAATTGGCATAGAAACGATAACCAAAATAATTGGTGCCGAAATAGGAACGGCAATGGACACTCATACAGTGGCGGATATGGATTGAGGAATCAAAATGCCAACGGTCAAGGGTACTTTGAAAGAGGTCACGATGTTAGAAACAGCAACTGGCGAGACCAGAGCGTGAATAATTATCAAGGAAATTATGGTCCACAGAGACAAGAACAACACAGCAAAGAGAAAATAAATGTAGAAGTTAGGCCACCGAACGCTGCAAAAGGTATAGATTGAATTGAAAAATACGGAAGAGGTTAGACAAACTGTCTGCGCGCTCCTCCTTGGACCAATATGTTTCGAGAAATGCTGTTCTGAACTGTAGGTAAGATGTACAGGTAGCCGCGATCTTTTGCATCACCTCTACTACTGTCCCTGACATGTGTGCACAAATGAAGTCAAGTCTGTGAGCTACGCTCCAGTGGTTTTGGTAAGCCTACTTGAAACTGGTCGAAGAATGTGCGTGCATGCGAGCTTCCGCCTTCTTCCTTGAAATGTTGAAATTTTCTAACTGTAAGGAAGTGTTCTGTATCATATCTACTTATAAATCCGGTTTGTGGCTGATTCATTGACTCAAATAATCTGCCATTGCTTGTGTCGTCGTGTTTATTCTCTGGTAATCTACTGCCTGTCTGCCTATTCTCAATTTCCTGACTCATATCCGCGTCATATCGTATCATTGGTGAACAAAAGTGTTGTTCGTGTGTTTCTACTCTCGTCGTTCGTGGTATACTATCTGTGTTACTATTATGTTGTGTAATTGGATTTACTGGTTCAGTTGCCTGTCTTTCGATTGGTATCAGCTGAATGTATGTGTTCCGTTTTTCTGGGTACTGTGCCTGGTCCTGTGGCATGTCATGTATTACTTTAATCGGGATTTTCTGTTTCGATTTCTGCGCGAGTGTTACGTCTAGCCTTGGTTCTACTTGAACTTCCTTAGACGGCGCGTGTTCGTGTACTGAATTAATGCTTGACGCGTCATTGTTTCGCTACAGGTGTAATCGGACTCGATCTTTTCTTCGACAGTTTGTATCAACTCTGTTCGAAGCTTTTCAAGCTGATCTTTGTTTTTAAGTTCTATTTTATTGATCCGCTGATCATATTTTTTCAGTGCAAGCTTTGCGACCTTGCTTTGAATTGCTTTTTCTTCCTAAATTTGTGTTGCTGTCCGAGTGGCTTTTTTCGTAAAACGTTCTACTTTTTGTCAACGTTTACGATGTCCAATTGGACCTTGTCCACGTCAGTGCGTAATTGCTGATGACCTTGTGTTAGTACCTGAATTCCTTCTCTAGATTCTCTCGTATCTTTGTTTATCTGTGTGATCTGACTATCAATTCTAGCGATCCCTTCTTCCATCTGAATTTTGACCTGTTGGATCTGTGTCTTAATCGCCTGATATCCTGTTTCAGTTCCTGATACTGTTTTGTCATCTGTGCAGCAATATCCTGATTCCGTTTCGTATTACTAGCGTTCATTTTTTGTAACATCTCCAAGATAGCGTCCTGCCCTGTAACACTACCTTCTGCTGAACTATGCATTCTTGATCTATTGTTTTCCACTCGGCCAATTACGTCATTTACTGGGCTATGCTGTGGCGTTTCTAAGCTTGATAACTGCAATAACCCGTGCTGTCTGTGTTGAGGACTAGTTGCGTTTATCATTGAACCATTACGTGGCGCAAACAACTCCGCATTCTGCCCTCTCTGTTGTGTATGTCTTGTGTCTGCAGGTACAGTTGCGTCTGTTACGGAACCTTTTCGTGGCACTCGTAACTCCGCAAAATTCTGTGTCTGCTGTTGGGGCATATTTAAAATGTGTACGATAGGTTCGACGTATTCTAAATGTTCCCCCTCTTCCTCACTGTCTACTTCTCTTTGAACGTTAGCTAACTGCCGGTTCATTGACTGTATTGAGGCATATTCTGTCCCTGAATATGCGGCAAACAAACGCATTTCCTGTGCTCGTTTCGCTTCTAATCTTTGCCATTTCTGGCTCAGAATGTGCCCTACCTGGAATTTCACGTTCTGGAAATTCTATGTCCTCATCCCTTCGATTCCCATCTGTCTGATCTGTCTCAATTTTATTCCAATCTAACTGAGCCTGCTGATTCTGCAGCTCCCCGACTGCCCTATTCTCTGATTCACTGTCTGTCCTATTCTCAGGTTCACCTTCTGTCCTATTCTCAATAAGCTCGTTTACTTGCTGTCTATCTGGTTGATTCTCCCCCATCTTGTCTACTTGCTGTCTCTCACGTAACGTTTTGGCTTGTGCTCTCGTTAACATGGAAATTCTTTCAACACACCACAACCCTATCTAAAAAACTGTATGACCACTTACCAGTTGGTTGAACCAACAACAACAACAATGTCGTGACTTCTCGGCTAATGTTCTGTCTGCTCTTCTACAGTCTCCAATCTCTACCTGTGCGCTTGCAAAGGGAGAAAAATGTTACTTCTTAATTCTAATTTATGTGATGCTGCGTCACACTGCGTCTCTGCGTCCCTCTGCGTCTGTGCCTATCACCTGAAAATCCTATGCCCTAACAGCTACACAAAAATAGTAAAAAAATTAAAAAATTTCCAACACAATAACACACGCCCTTTTCCCTACAATTCTGCTTTCTTCACTACCTGTATCTATTATGATCCTAATCTTTGCAAATAGCTATTTAATACACGAAAGAAAGTTCTTCAATGTGCTACTGCTGCAACCTGCCTGACACTTTACTATCCTGGTAGCTTACCTATTTTACCTATCCTGGCAGTTTACTTATTCTACCTATCCTGGCAGTTTACCTATTTTACCTATCCTGGCGGTTTACCTATTTTACCTATCCTGGTAGTTTACCAATTTTACCTATCCTGGCAGGGTCGCCATTTTCTGAGGTGTGTGGGGTTGATCTGTTATTCTGCACAACGGATTAATCTGAGATGTACCCTTTATCCTGTGGCTCCTGCAAGATGCAATTTCCACCCCCACACTGCTACAGAAGTCAGACAGACGCTCCTAACGTTCTAAAGAGAAGTGCCTAAAAACTATCAGCAATAAATATCTTCTGGAGTCGTCCGCTGTAAGGAAATGACACAAAAATTCACAAAATTTCTTACGTAACTAGTGGGATACTTGGGTACTGGAGTAGTGCTAGTTCGTGTAAGAAAAACATGAAACTAACGTAAGTTATTATTTATTTTGCAAAAATTCTGAGAAATCACAATGACAGTTTTGGTTATGAATTGAACAAGTTATATCCTGGTTCGTTTTGGCATGTGAAGTTACCTTTCAAGGATAGGATTCGCTAATAAAATTTCTACACAATGTTTAAGATGCTTGTTGCCTTGGCAGAATGGCTGAGCGGCGCGCCTACTCAACTTCAATAATTATCCTTTAGAATGTTGCTAGGTACTGTCGAGGCTGTCGCGTGTGAAATGCAGTGAAGTGTACTGTTGTGGAGGAAATATGGGGCTCGCAATAGCTGTAGCGCACAATAATGTAAGCTGCGATGACTGCTGTCTGCACCACTCGCTACTGACAAATAAGATAACTCTCGTTCTATCTGGATTGACCTTCGCCAGTCAAACTCTCCCTATGCCTTGATGAAGTCAAGGATTCCTATTTGCCCCTAGTCTAACTATTGGCGTGGTACACCGGTCAGATAACCAGTCCACCGAGATGACACTCAAAATTCGCTCGCAGGCGTTTAACTATAACTCTGTCCGTTCACACTGCACAACAAGTGTGTCGGCCAACACAGTGAACGACGCTTAATCGCAAGGACTCAATATAGAGTCACCCTTTGATTCCCTCTCGACAGAGGTGCTCTGCCAGTGAAGTACTAAGGAGAGACGTGTTCCTCGCTCTTTCGAGTACATGTACGAGCAAGCACGCTGTCGTTACGTGTTCTCGCTCCAAGAGCGACAACGGAACGGCGCCTCTCCACGCCAGACGTGAAGCGGTATATCTTTCGGTCTCTTCCATTATTCCTTCAGCTCAAGGCGTCAGAAACATCGTCTGCCAAATGAGCATTGCTCTTCTAAAACGGGAGAATGACGTTTCGTTTAAGGCGACCAACCCGGAAACCTGTAGCTTTGGCGTTTGGCTTTGCTGTCTCCCTGTGAAAATCTCTGAAACTGCGAGCTATGTGTAAATAATGCATAGGCTGGCCACTCCCACACAATGTAGCGGAATTTGCTTTTAAGCTGAACATGGGGTCGTTCCCCCTTTTCACTCGGACCCACGCTGTCCGCTACACGGGCGGTCATCGGCTGACATGGGCTGGGTCGTCCTCTGAAGGGCCTGGCGTCCCATTGTGCAGCCTCTCTCCCGAACTAAAAGCCTCTGTGTCCGTCGTGTCTGGAATGTATGTGTGCACGCCAGCCTCGAGTATTTCAATCACAGTGCGCTCACTTGTCAATTGCGTATAGTTTACATGAATTCATAAAACATTGACTTTATCTTATCGAGTTTGGGTTCGAATGAAGCGTCTTGATGCGCGGAACATGATTGTGAGGGCGGAATATGTAAGCACTGAAGGTCAGGAGACTACGACGTCTTACAATGGGTAGGTCAGTAATGGGAAATTTGGGTCGGAAAGGAAGTGTGCTAAGATGGACGAGGCGGTTTAGGTGACCGCTTGCGTAACGCGGGAAATCCGAGTTCAGGTCTCGGTGTGACACAAGGTATCTAAGCATCTAGACTGGGGACTATGGTCGTGCACAGGGGTGGATCTGTACAAAGGAAATGTGTGGGAGCCCATTGTGATGTCGCTGTCCTCATCATTCTGATCATCTGTATCTTGAAATTCTGACCAACAAATCTGCTTCCGTGTTCGATGACACATGTAAATCAGAAACGATTAGATTTGCTAAGCCGTTTGTTTCGGAAAACAAAAAAAAGTTTGTCGTTTTTGGGTAGATGATGTGTAGCACTAACTAAGTCAACTTTTTTCTAAATCGAACTGATCATAGTAGAATTGATGTTCAATGTTATCTTTTATTTCGCTGTCCAGCGACTTAAAACGATGAAATTAATCGTGTAAAAGTCTTCATTTAAGTTTTCATTCACCAATATTGCAACATCAGGAAGGGTAGCAAACAAAAAATAATTTATTGTCCTCACAGTGTGTAGCAGGAAGGACAGACAGTGCTGCCACCTCTGCCAGCAACAAGTTGGGTATCAAGTCGAACCGAGCCTGGATGATAGCCAAGAGGTATGTCATTCTTCTTTTTTTTTTGAGTCACCAGTCTTCTCACTGGTTTTCTGCGGCCCGCCACGGAATTCGTCTCCTGCGACAACCTCTTCATCCCAGAGTAGCACTTCCAACCTAGCTGGCCGTGGTGGCCAAGCGCATCTAGGCGCTTCAGTCGGGAACCGCGCGACTGCTATGGTCGCAGGTTCGAATCCTGCCTTGGGCATGGATGTGTGTGAGGTCCTTAGGTTAGTTAGGTTTAAGCAGTTCTAAGTTCTAGGGGACTCATGACCTCATATGTTGTCTTATAGTGCTCAGAGCCATTTAAACCATTTATTCCAACTTACGTCCTCGATTATTTTCTGGTTGTATTCCATTCTCGGTATTCCTCTACAGTTCTTACCCTTTACAGCTCCCTCTAGTCCCATGGAAGTTGCCCTGTCGTCCTGTCCCTTCTTCTTGTCCGTGTTTCCAATGTGTTCCTTTCCTTGCCGATTTGATCGTCATTCCTTATCTTAGCAGTCCACCCGGTTTTCAACACGCTTCGGTTCTCTTCTATCCAGGTTTTCCCACTGTCCATGATTAACTACCACAAATGCACATTCTCAGAAATTTCTTCCTCAAATGTAGGCCTCCATTTAATACCACTAGATTTCTCTTGGCCCGAAATGTCTTCTTTGCCAGTGCTAGTCTGCTTTTTTTTGTCCTGCTTGTTTCGTCAGTCATGTTATTTTGCTTCCAAGGTTTCAGAATTACTTAACTTCGTGTACTTCGTGACCGTCAATTTTGTTGTTAAGTTTCTCGCTGTTCTTACTTCCGCTACTCCTCATTGCTTCCGCCTATCTTCCATTTACTCTCAATCCATATTCTGTACTCATTGGACTGATCATTCCATTCACAAGATCCTGTAATACTTCTTCACTTTCTCTAAGGATAAATATCTCATCAGCGAATCTTATCACTGATATCGTTTCACCTTGATTTTAATCCCACTCTTGAACCATTCTGTTATTTCCGTCATTGCTTTTTCGCTGTTTGGACTGGATCCCTATCTTACACCATTTTTAACACGAGCACTTCGTTCCTGGTCTTCCAGTCTTATTGTTCCCTTATGTTTTTTACCTGTCGTATACCACCCGTCTATCTCTGTAGCTTATTCCTATTTTTTCCGAATTTCGAACATCTTGCACCATTTGACATTGTAGAACCCTTTTCATAGATCGACAAATCTTATGAGCATATATTGATTTTTGTCCAGTCTTGCTTCCATTATCAATTGCAGAGTCCGACGTGCCTCTCTTGTGCTTTTACCTTTCCTAAAGCCAAATTGACTATCATCTAAAAAGATCGTCAGTTTTCTTTCCCATTCACCTCTATGTTATTCTTGTCAGCAGCTTGGATGTATGAGGTGTTCGACAGTTTTCGCCCCTATCTGCCCTTGCTATCTGCAGAGTTGCGTGGCCGATATGCTGCCGAAACTCTGATGATATGTCGACAATCTCATAGATTCTGTATACCAACTTGAATAGTCATTTGGTTGTCCCTTCGCCAATGATTTTAGAAATTCTAAAGGTCTGTTATCTATCCCTTCTGCTTTATTTGAAGTCTTCCAGAGTTCTTTTTATTCTGACCCTAGTACCGAATCCTTATGTCTTCCTTATCGACTCGAGTTTCTTCTTCTATCAAATCATCAGACAAGTCCTGCCCCCCTACACCTTCGATGTACTCTTTCCACCAATCCGCTCTTTCCTCTAAGTTTAACAATGAGATTCACATTGCACTCGTAATGTTACTACCCTTGCTTTTAATTTCACAGAACGTTGTTTTAAGTTTCTATATGCTAAGCCACTCCTTCTGACGACCATTTAGTTTTCGAATTCTTCACTTGTCTCACTATGATGCAATCCAGCTGTAATCTGGGTCTTTTCCAGGTATATCTCTTCCTCTTGTGATCCTTGAACAGGTACTCGCTAATACCATTTTGCAGCCATTTTGATTTGGCTACCCCGCACTTCCTGTTTATTTCATTTCTAAGTAACTTGAAATTCTGTATTCCTGTATTTACCTGAACATTTTGTACTTCCTCTTTTCGTCGATCAGTTGATGTATTCTTTCTGTTACCCAAGGTTTCTTCGAAGCTATCTTCCTGGCACCTACGTTGGATTGTCCAAAATCTGTGACTGCTCTGTTTAGGGATGTGCCCTCCGATTCAGTTGAACTGCCTAGTTTGATATTCCTTATTGCAGTATCCACATCCTTAGAGAGCTTCAAACGCAGCTCAGCGTTACTCAGTACTTTAGTCTCCAACTCCCTTCAACATTGATTGTTCCATACGATTTTTTCAACTTCAGTCTGTCTTCATCATTACTAAGTTATGATCTAAGAGTGTTTCGGCTCCTGGATACGCCTTACTATCCAATATCTGATTTCGAAACCCGTCTGATCATCGTACGATCCAATTTGAATCTTCCTGTATCTCAGGGTCTTTTCCAAATATACCTCCCCCTCTTGTGATCCTTGAACAAGGTATTCACTATTACCACTTGATACGTTTCCAAAACTCAAAGAACACTTCACTTTGATAGCGATGAAGCGGTGCAAGCAGAGGCGAAGTGGTGATTACGTCAACAAAGTCAAACATTCTTCAGTGTCGGTATCAAGAAACTGGTCTCTCGTTCGGAGAAATTTGTTCGTCGCCAGAGTGACTATGTTATGAACAAAATTGTAGACATGAAAAATAAAGATGTAGAATTAATGTTTTATTTTATTTAAAGAGCTGTAGAGCTTTGGCATAAAAAATTCGGAGGCATTACTTTTCCTCCTCGTAAAATGAGATTTCGTATTTCCGTTTTCAGATTTTCTAGCTTACCTACTTCGTCCAAACGTCTGACATTCCACGCTCCGACTGGTAGAATGTTATTCCTTCGTTGACTGTTCCATTATTTTATCATGGTCACCTTACACTTGCCAGTCCCCTCGTTGGGGTACTAATCCGAAATCTTTCGCCATTGGGGAGATCATAAAGACACCTTTTTCAATTACAGGCCTCATGTGCTGCGGATGCACACTAAATGTCTTTAATACAATGGTTTCCATTGCCTCTTGCATTTTCATGCCGTTATTCATTGCTGATTCTTCCGCCTTTTTGTGCCAGTTTACCATTCCAAGGGCAACACAGTGCCCTGAACTTTTGTTTGCTCCTCCCCTATTTTTGATAAGACCGTTCACAGAACGAGGGTGAGTTCTATTCCGGAAGTCTCTGCCCGCCATTGCTGATGGTTTTTATTAAAAAATTAACCAGTATCTGGGTCAGAATACGGGAGTCCGGATGTTTCGACTACTAGTTAAATACGCTACCCCCTCTTTTTTGTTGATTTCGTTTTGTACGTTATTGTTTATTGCATTTGTTCGAGGCGGACGTTCCATGACACCCATCCAAGTTGATCCATTGACTCAGTTTCTTACTGCAGAGCGCAGCTAATTCACTGACCGAACAACCTGAACCACTGCGCTGGTGCCACTAGAACACGGGTTCACCCACATCCTATGCTGGTACTTCTCTGTAGCAGAATTCACGAACCATGGTGGCTGGCTAACGGAAACATGACAGTCTTTCGAAAGTCTTGTACATTGGAATTCTTGAACGTCGATATCCTCTTCTCCTCCTGTACGGCATGGCTGTGTGCTGCGTGCGGCTGCCTCGAGTCGACTGAGCATGCAGCTGCCTCTACACAGCGAGCGCCAGCGCGCGTTATCAGGGAACTTCCGGTTGCGCAGTCTTGATTTTCCAGCAACACGGTGCTAGTAATACTAGGCACCGTGTCGCCCGGCTGCCTCGCTAAGCGGCTAAGTCCCCTTCAAGCTCACCCGCCCAGTGCTGCCCAGCAGTATACACTAAATGCACACAGCCATAGAAACTGCTGTTGTTGCTGACAGGAATTATGGTACTTGTGTTGTGACAACGGACAAGCCTTTCTCACTGTACACCAGGAACAGAAGAAGAATTAATGCAAACGAGAGAGTTAATATATGGTGCAAAATTGATGGTCGTTTATCAAAATATATTGATGTTCAACGAGATGTTACTGTATATTATGATGCATAATAAAGTTTGTCCTATCCTTATAGGCTGTTCAGGTTTTTATATTGGTAACGCCACGTAGCGCTCTGTATGAAAATTACTGGCTGTTCTGTGTGCAGTCTGTGGCTAGTTTGCATTGTTGTCTGCCTTTGTAGTGTTGGGCAGCTGGACGTGAACAGCGCGTAGCGTTGCGCAGTTGGAGGTGAGCCGCCAGCAGTGGTGCATGTGAGGAGAGAGATGGCGGAGTTTTGAAATTTGTAATACTGGATATTATGAACTGCTATGTATATTATGATTTTTCAACACTGTTAAGGTAAATACATTGTTTGTTCTCTATCAAAATCTTTCATTTGCTAACTATGCCTATCAGTAGTTAGTGCCTTCAGTAGTTTGAATCTTTTATTTAGCTGGCAGTAGTGGCGCACGCTGTATTGCAGTAGTTCGAGTAACCAAGATTTTTGTGAGGTAAGCGATTTGTGAAACGCATAGGTTAATGTTAGTCAGGGCCATTCTTTTGTAGGGATTTCTGAAAGTCAGATTGCGTTGCGCTAAAAATATTGTGTGTCAGTTTAAGCACAGTCATGTATAATTTTTCTAAGGGGACGTTTCACCATGACCAGATGTTTTCAGTCGAAGAGAGATGTGGTGAATACACTGGCTGGGTAACGAACACCTTGGACATCGAAGCAGTTCAGGACAACACGCTCTTGTGTTATCTTCTTGAATGATAACATTACGGAGATCTCGGAGGTAGATCACTGACGAAGGCTTCAACATGTCATAAATGAAACGGTAACTGTCAAAATTACCCGCTATGAGAACCATAGGTGATGATATTGTGTAAGCAATGGCACCGCATACACTCTGCCAGATGCTGACTCCGTATGACGATGGTGAGTGCAATCTGGCAATGATCGTACTCCTTGGAACCTTGTTACATGGATACGTACACCATGAGGATATATACAGGGTCGTCTTTCGTCGGCACGCCTCTGTCTGCTACAGCATTAAGGAAAGCTACGATAATCGTTGCCTTGCTTTCAGTCCCTGATGCTCAAGACCACTATCCATTTGGGTGCTTCCTGTGTCACAGAGTGGTACATTTCCTCACCTAAGGTAAGCAGAGTGGCCCGTTTCCTCCCCTAGGGTACGTGACGTGGCTGTACGATTCTACACAGCTGAGTGGGGTATACACTATGTGATCAAAAGTATCCGGCACCCCCTAGAAACATACGTTATTCATATTAGGTGTATTGTACTGCCAGGTACTCCATATCAGAGACCTGAGTGGTTATTGGGTGTCATTTGTGTCGTAAGTCTATACGCGAGACTTCCACACTCCTAAACATCTTTAGGTCCGTTGTTTCTGATGTGATAGTGAAGTGGAAACGTAGAGGGACACGCACAGCACAAAAGCGTACAGGCCGACTTCGTCTGTTGACTGACAGACACCGCAGACAGTTGAAGAAGGTCGTAGTGTGTAATAGGCAGACATCTATCCAGAGCGTCACACAAGAGTTCCAAACTCCATCAGGATCCACTGGAAATACTATGACAGTTAGGGCAGGAGGTGAGAAAACTTGGATTTCATGGTCGAGCGGCTGCTCATAAGCCACACATCACGCCAGTAAATGCTAAACGACGCCTCACATTGTGAGGCGACTGAACAGTGGAGAAACGTTGTGTGGAGTGACGAATCACGGTATACAATGTGGCGATCCGATGATAGGGTGTGGGTATGGTGAATGCCCGGTGAACGTCATCTTCCAGCGTGTGTAGAGCCTGCAGTAAAATTCGGAGGCGGTGGTGCTGTGGTGTGGTCGGTTTTTTCAAGGGGGTGGGGGAGGAGGGGGCGTGCGGCTTGCACCCTTTGTTGTCTTGCGTGGTACTATCACAGCTCAGGCCTACATTGACGTTTTAAACACTTACTTGCTTCCCACTGTTGAAGAGCAATTCGTGAATGGGGACTGCATCTTTCTACACGATCGAGCACCTGTTCATAATGTACTGCCTGTGGCGGAGTGGTTACAGGACAATAACATTCCCTGTAATGGACTGGCCTGCACAGAGTCCTGACCTGAATCCTACAGAACATCTTTCGGATGGTTTGGAACGTCGACCTCGTGCCAGGCCTCACCGATCGACATCGATACCTATCCTCAGTGCAGCACTCCGTGAAGAATGGGCTGTCGTTCCCCAACAAACCTTCCAGCACCTGGTTGAACATTTGCCTGCGAGAGTGGAAGCTGTCATCAAGGGTGGAGAAACACCATGTTGAATTCCAGCATTACCGTTGGAGGCCGCCACGAACTTGTAAGTCATTTTCAGCCAGGTGTCCGGATACTTTTGATCACATTATTCTTTTTCTCTTCGGAGAACCTTTTCATTCCTTACCTTATCAGTCCACCTAATTTTCAACATTCTTCTATAACACCACATCTCAAATGTTTCGATGCTCTTCTTTTGGGTTTTCCCACTGTCCATGTTTCACTACCATACAATGCTGTGCTCCAGACGCACATCCTCAGAAATTTCTTCCTCAAATTAAGGCCTCTATATTTGATAGTAACAGACTCCTCTTGGCCAGTAATGCACTTTTTGCCGGTGCTAGACTGCTTTTTATATTCTGCTCGCTCCGTCCGTCATGGGTTATTTTGCTGCCTAGGTAGCAGAATTGCGTAAGCTCATCTACTTCGTCACACCAGTCCTGACGGTAAGTTTCTTACTGTTCTCATTACCTTTCGTCTTACTCGCAGTCCATATTATGTACTCATTAGGCTGTCTATTTCATTCAGCAGATCCTGTAATTCTTGTTCACTTTCACTGAAGATAGCAATGTCATTAGCGAATCTCATTACTGATATCCTTTCACCTTGAATTTCAATTCCACTCTTGAATTTTGACTTTATTTCATCATTGCTTCTTGGATGTATAGATTCAACAGCAGGGTCGATAAACTAAATCCTTATCTTACACCCTTTTTAGTTCGAGCAGTTCGTTCTTGGCCTTATACCTTTATTATTCACTCTTGGCTCTTGTGCATATTGTATATTACTCGTCTTTCCCTATAGCTTACCCGTATTTTTCATCTTGCCCAACTGACATTGTCGAACGCTTTTTCCAGATCGGCAAATGCTATGAACGTGTCTTGATTTTATTGTAGTCTTGCTCCCATCATCAACCGCAGCGACGGTATTGCCTCTCTTGTGCCTTTACCTTTGCTAAAGCCAAACTAATGGTCATCTAACACATCTTCATCTCTCTTTCCCATTCATCTGTATATTACTCTCATCACCAATTTGGATGCATGACCTCTTAAGCTGATTGTGCTTATAATTCTCGCACTTGTCAGCTCTTTTAATCTTCAGAATTGTGTGGGTGACGTTTTTCGAATGTCAGATGGTACTATATCGCCAGACTAATACACTCTACAAACCAACGTAAACATACCTTTTCTTGCCAATCCCTTCCCCCCTCCGCCCCCAATCTCCCTTCAATCAATTTAGAAATTCTGATGGAATGTTATCTATCCCTTCTGCATTATTCGTTTTTAAGTTTCCCAAAGCTCTTTTAAATTCTGATTATAATACTGGAACCACTATCTCTTCTCTATCGACTCCTGTTTCTTCTTCTGTCATGTCATCAGACGAGTCTTCCCCTTCATAGGGGCCTTCAGTGTACTCTTTCTACCTGTCCACTCTCTCCTCTGCATTTAACAGTAGAATTCCTATTGCATCATTAATTTTACTACCCTTGCTTTTAATTTCATCGAAGGTTGTTTTGAGTTTTCTATATGCTGCGTAGGTCCCTCCGACAGTCATTTATTTTTCGATTCCTGCACATTTTTCATGCAGCGATTTCGCCTTTTCTTCCGTGCACTTCCTATTTATTTCATTCCTAAATGACCTATATTTTTGCATTCCTGAATTTACCTGAACATTTTGTGCTTCCTTCTTTCATCGATCAACTGAAGTATTTCTTCTATTACTCTTGGTTTCTTTGCAATTACCTTCCATGTACATACGTTTTTCTCTCAAGTATTTCTTGCGTTGCCCATGTTTTCTTTCCAGTTACCTTCCTTGTACTTACGTGTTTCTCTCCAACTTGAGTGATTGCCCTCTTTAAAGATGTCTGTTCCTCCTCAACAACTTATAATTCAGTATCTATAGCATTAGAGAATTTCAAGCGTATCTCTTCATTCCTTAGTACTTCCGCATCCCATTTCCTTGCGCATTTATCCTTCCTGAGTAGTCTCTTGAACTTCAGCCTACTCTTCATCACTGTTAAATTGTGATCCCAGTGTATATCTGTTCCTGGGTACGCATTACAATGTAGTATTTGATTTCGGAATCTCCGCCTGGCCACTATGTGATATAAATTGTTGGTTCAAATGGCTCTGAGCACTATGGGACTTAACATCTGAGGTCATCAGTCCTCTAGAACTTAGAACTACTTAAACCTAACTAACCAAAGGACATCACACACATCCATGCCCGAGGCAGAATTCGAACCTGCGACCGTAGCGGTCGCGCGGTTCCAGACTGAAGCGCCTAGAACCGCTCGGCCACCCCAGCCGGTTAATATAACTGAAATCGTTCCATATTTCCGGCCTTCTCCAAGTAAACCTCCTCTTCCTCTGGTCCCTGAACAGATTATTCGCTGTTACTAACAAAAATTTATTGCAGAACTCAATTTGTTGTCAACTAGGGACTACGTTTCCACTTGTCACACGATTTCACTCGCCCTCTGTGATGCATCTGTTATCTATACCACGCTGTCCTGGTAGGAAACCTGGAACTGTATTCTCTTTTTAAGCTTATCCATTACGGACTGTTAACTGAATGAAAATACGTAAACCTGAAACCAGTCACTTTTTTTGAATACTTATTTATTATTCCATGAACCGTTTTCAGAACCCTTTCAGGTTCGTCTTCAGGTGGCTTTTCTGGAAGTTACATCACTGTTTCTAGCATAATGCCGCGTGCTGGTGAGGCGTGGCGCCTTATATCGCTCCTGTCTGGAGCCTGTGTATCGGGTGAATGACTCACGCGTGCACACCGACAGATGGTCTGAAGCGGATTCAGTCGAGTACGTAGTACTAATTTTCATCTGCCAGAGGACAGTAGCGGACAGGACTAAACAGAAAGAACTATAATGTAGTTAATTATTTTGACCATCCGACATTCAAGAAACAGGTCAAGAGAATGTTTTTGTGAATTATTCTCTCTATTTCTTGAAACCCGTTTTGTTTATTTTTGTTTGTACAATTTTGTATATGCTTTTAGTAGTGTGAATGATTCGCGAAAGTGGTGTAAAGTAAATATGTAGATCAATGTTCTACTGATGAATGCTGTACGGACTAGATGAGAAAGTTTTAAAACAGTGTGAATGCAGACGATGGGGATTTTATATCGTAACATGTTAACTCAAGTTTTTGGTAAAATGAACACTAATTCGAGCACATGAAAATAGTTAATGACGCAAAATATAAACAAAATATCATAATGTTAAATATTTATTTCGGGAAAAAGTACAGTTCGAAAGTGTGTTATTTGTTAATTGGTTACTCATGAAAAGCCCGAACTAAAGCGGGAGAAGAATGTTTTTCCGTTGGCCTTAAAGGAAACTGATCAATCAGAATGTAGTATTCTTCGCCCTTCTTTTCTCTTGGAGATACAGAATGCTAACAGCTTCCTAGTAGTCGGAGCCTAGCCTTTCAATGGTACGGTCATGTGTAGCATGAGCTCCGAAGGCAGATATAATTTGCCGGTTTTAGTTGAGCTACATGCCTCAAAAGTGCAGGCATATTTATTCCGGTGTTTTTTTTTTTTTTAGAAATTACGTATCTTTTAATTAATTTTGTGTATGAGAAAAGACAGTAATTCCGCGTGGCATATTGAGCAGATCGGTGATTAAAAACTTGAGTGCATTAGAGATCGATAAACTTAATAGTATGACGAGCATTTTCATTTAAGAACGATCCGTACTTGGTAGCGGTTCAGATTCGGGAAATACGTTACCATAAACTTGCTAACATGAGTGAAATGGATCGTGCATGGCTGTTAAGATTAGCACGGGCTTGGTAGTGAACATATACATCTCAAGGTTCAGAACATTCCGAAATTTTGCCTCTATTTCGACCTTTCATTCAACGTTAAGACCTTTTCCCGATTCTTAGAATAGTTATGTTGTATGCAGCCTGGTGCTTTCCTACCGGCGATCTGCTGCAACGAGTTCGCAGGTAGTTGCAGGTAATGGCTGAACGTAACCGCGTCGCCGCACTGGCTCTGTGACAGGAAGACGGGACGTGCTTTAATGTATCGCCATGAATATCGTTTATCTGTAGATATGGATGTAAAATTCTAGTTTTGTACTTACTTTGACAGAAGAAAGCCGCCCATACTATCGCAGTAAGTACAAAAGCAAAAATTTTACATCGATTTCGACAGACAAACAATACTCATGACGATACATTAACGCATGTTCCATCTTCCTGTCACAGAGCCAGCACCCAGCATTATACAATAAACAAAAAAATGGTTCAAATGGCTCTGAGCACTATGGGACTTAACATCTGAGGTCATCAGTCCCCTAGAACTTAGAACTACTTAAACCTAACTACCCTAAGGACATCACACAACACCCAGTCATCACGAGGCAGAGAAAATCCCAGACCCCGCCGGGAATCGAACCCGGGAACCCGGGCGTGGGAAGCGAGAACGCTACCGCACGACCACGAGCTGCGGACAATAGACAGTGATGTAACTTCCAGAAAACTATCTGAATACGAACCTGAAAAGACTCGATACCCGGTTCATGGAATAGTAAATAACTATTCAAAAAAAGTGACTGGTTGCAGTTTTATGTATTTACTGCACTCTCTTCTGACAAGAGCCACTCTTGTTGAGCAGTGGTCTTAGCGTAGGAAGACATGCGTAACTTACTTGAGCTCTTTATTTCTTTAACTTGACTCAACTCCGTCCGAACAAGCCTTGGAAGGCCCAACGGTACCGACCGGCCACCGTGTCCTCCTCAGTCCACAGGCGTCACTGGACGCGGATGTGGAGGGTCATGTTGTCAGTACATCGCTCTCCAAGCCGTACGCCAGTTTACGAGACCAGAACAGCTACTTCCCAGCCGAGTAGCTCCTCAGTTTGCCTCACAAGGGCTGAGTGGACCCCGCTTGCCAACAGCGCTCGGCAGACCGGATGGTCACCCATGCAAGTGCCAGTCCAGGCCGACAGCGCTTAACTTCGATGATGTGACGGGAACCGGTGTTACCTCTGCGGCAAGGCCGTTGGCCTTTATATCTTTATTTGTGTAAAATCCAAGCAGCATTTGGCATGAACTCGAGACACTTACTTGCTACCGAAGATTAAGTTACCAGGCCTTTGATTTAAGTAACGTGTGACTCGTTGTTCCAGTATCCCGAAAGGACTGTGGGGGTCTTGAGCGGCCACAGGATTTACTGCTGAACCCGCCGAGACTCAGCCAGGATGAGATGCTGTTATCCGTCTCTGGCCGACTACATTTTAGTCTAACGCAGCCGATGAACAAACACGGATAGTAGGGAGCACTCGCTTTGTAAAACTGTCCTTTAGCGCGCGGCGACCGCTGCCGTATATACAGAAGGCCAGTGCCCCCAGTGATCCGCCAGTGGGCCAGGGAGAGCCGCGCCGGCCGCTGGAGCCGCTCCAGGCTCCAGCCGGTCCCGGACGGCCGACCACAGCCGGCACTGCGTTCGCGTTTTCCGTTTCGGCGCGCCTTTGATCTCGCGGCGCGGCCGGCTGCAGCGGGCGATTAAACAGGCGCGGCGGTGCGCCGGCGAATGTTTGACTCCGACCCCGGCCTAAGCAGTTAGCGCCGCAGAGCGGGGATCTTGTTTTTGCAAAACGCCGTTAACAGCAACAGTTCTGCTTTACAAGAACTGCGAACGCTGCAAACAGACCCCAAAGAATTAAGTGAGTTTCAAAGTCTTTCCCACAGCGCACAATTTACTCTGCAGTAGGTTTGGATTTTCTCGTAGACTACGACTTGATTAGTTTTCAGAACTGCCGGAAAATAGACAACTACTGTCCATCTAAACTGACGGAAATGGAAAGTGTTACACCTTGTAAGTGAGCTCTATGTTAAGAAGTGACTAACATTAGTTGAACTAATCTCTGATGTTGTTACACGAATTTTTGGGCTCAATAACCAGTTTTGTAACGTTATCTGACTACGAATCAATAAAAGGAATAATCACAATAGCGGAAACTTACGGAAAAAGCAGCCCAACGAGAAAATTATAAGCCCAGCTTGTAACCTCCCCCTCACTTATCGACCTTAATGACAGTGAAAAATTAAACCGCGTGTACCTAATGGAAATTTGGGAAAAGCAATCGTCACCGAAGTTAATCTGTCGGTAAAGAGGCCACAGAGTTACATCTAAATGAAAGGAAAAATGCAAATGAAACTGGTGGAAATTAATTTTCGAAAGGGGTAAAGTTAACAAAGAAAGTAAATGTGCGGCCGTTACGTTAACACTTAACTAGCGGTAATTGGATATTTGAGATTTGGGGAAAATTACGGTCGCCAGTCCAATGGGCAACTACTATAATAACTGAAAATGAAAGATTGATGCACAAATAATTAGCACTAAAAGCGTGGCAACGGAAGGTTGACACATGATGTGTGAAAACTGAATGTTTGTCAGAAGTAATAAATTTCGCTACACTCTGACTTAATTTAGCAAAAGAATTAATAAAACCGGAAAACTGAATGTTTCTGAAGCACTACGAAATTCAATAAAATAAGGTTAGTCTTGGGCTACCTCAAGAATCATTTCAAAAGCTACTTGAATCTACGCAATTTAGAAACAAGAGATTTAACTTTGAACTTGAATTAAATGATTCTGAACAATTAACAATAGTAAAATTTAGTACGTACCAAGCTGAGCTGCAGTCACAGGTAAGCTAAGATACAGTAACAAAACTCGCACTCTTAATTTGTGCTTGTGTAATCTAAATATTGTAGCCACCTATGAATACTTTAACTGAACTTTGAATTTAAAGCAGTGAAACGGATTGATATTACTTTAATGCTGGCGTTTGAATTTCAACGACAGTCGGGTTCATTTCGGAAAAGGAAGGGACTCTGCTTGGTAATGCAGTTGTGACAATGAGCAACAAAGGTTCATGCTAAGTTCCTGTAATTTTGCCAGGCAAATGGAACAATTTTGAAAAGCTGAGGTCTGCCATACAGTTCGAAAACTTTACGTGCTTCCAGTCTTCCTTGTTGGTTGATTGAAGGTTTGAAGTTGTCGATCGAGGAGGTGGCGACAATCACTCATTGTCGGCCGTCGCTGTTGCAGAAGCTGGATGTTAGCGCGCCTTCTTCTCGACACGGTCACCAATCGAAACGGGTTTTTGATGTGCACCAGCTAATGTTTCCCGTCCGCGACACCGTGCCAGAAAGTATCATAGCAAGTCGAGCGCAATTACATGCTGCCAAACCCAGAAAGCGCGGCAACTCGCGGGAGCTTCACACAACACACCTGCTCCACCGCCCGACTCGAGCCAGATTCCTTCTGGCCGCGCTCCACGAGGCAGAGTTAACACTACCAAAGATTCTAAACACTTTGGTTCTCCACACGACCTATCGATGTAGTCGTTCGATAGCATAGTTTTCCCTAGGCAAGACCCAGCGAAAAAATACAAATCATATTTACAAAACAAACCAATTATACATCGACACACACACACACACACACACACACACACACACACACACACACATATATATATATATATATATATATATATATATATATATATATATATATACAGTAAAACAATTACAATATATAAAGAGACAGAAATGTCATATCTTCAGGCGACAAAATAAGGAAAAAATTTATAGTACAATAGATGGAAATACGAGGATATGCATTTCCGGCGTTACAAGCTTACGTAACTAATCATCAAAAAATCTGTAATCACTTGTGTAATCCTCTGGAAGTTGTCAAGTGCAAATGTGTTTAGCTTGTACCTGAACAAAGTGCCATGGGATGATTTCTTTTGAATGTAATCACGGTCCCTAAATCTGAAAATGGTCTCGCATAGAAAACACCTCGCCAACTGAATAATGACACAGCAAAATAATACAATCTGCACATACTATTACAAAAGCTGAAGGTGACACTGCCATGTTTTGCACAAATTATTGCGTTGAGTCCGCCGCTGGTAGCTGAGTGGTCAGCGCTACGGAATGTCATACCTGACGGCCCGGGTTCGATTCCCGGCTGGGTTGGAGATTTTCTCCGCTCTGGGACTGGGTGTTGTGTTGTCCTTATCATCATTATTTCATCCCTATCGACACGCAAGACGCCGAAGTGACGTCAACTCGAAAGACTTGCAAAAGGCGAACGGTCTATCGGAGGGGAGGCCCTAGCCATACAGCATTTCCATCTCCATACTGCGTGGAAACATCAAGTTACACACTATAAAAATTTGCCACAACAATTCTCCATGCTGGTGTCATTGACGTAACTTTCGTTTCCAAATCTACAAATCATACATGCAGAGAGCGGGATGTTTATTAGTAATCCGTGGGAAAAATGTAAATGACTGCATTATTTCACTACGTAGTAGATGAGAAACGCACCTTCACCAGGGCTTTGTTTTAATCCAATCTTCTATTAGTCCATCTCCTCACTCCCCTGTCTCCGCATCCCCTCCTCTCCCCCTCTCTCTGTTCAAGTCCTCCCCCTCATCCTCCTCCCCCCCCTCTCTCTCTCTGTCTCCTCGACTCCCTCTCTGCTCATCTCCTTCACCTCTCTGTTTCTCCACCTCCTCAACTTCCCTTCTCTGTCTATCACTCCATTACCACCCGCACCGCCACCTCAGCGGGAGGTACATGCTTTTTATCTCCACAATATTTCTTTCCAGGTGTTAGTATGCGATCCAAGTTCTGCTGAAATCGATCCAAGGGCTTAGGAAAAGATAATGATCACATGCTTATGTGAGGTATATTGCCACATATCTGTCTGATTCTCTGCGGTTTCTTTTTATTTTTATTTTTCTTACAATACGACCGCAGAGGGGATGTTAAATTGGTCTGGGGTATTCAGCCGTGTGACTGTGTAAGTCCAGAAACACGTTGGCAAAATTATTGGCTCTCTGCAGTATTTATTCTCGTGGCCTGGTTGAGACAGTGAACACCACAAATAAGACACAAACTGCTCCTCATACGTCTAAAAGTTTTAGAATACTTTTACGTCACCCCTTCTCGTCCACCTTCCACCACTACGGGTAGTATTTCAATAAAAAGAATGTGATGCAGCTAACAAATTTGGCTGATATTTCTCCAGGTTTTAATAAATGAAAAGCACCAGTTTGCTTTTGTTCTACAATGTTACTTTTACTGTGTTAACCGGTTTTCGGGTTACAAGGCCATCTTGAGACATTTGCTGAGTATTGTTACCAAAGAAGTTATGCTTTTATGTCACCTCGTTTCCATTCCAACTCCTACTGGATACAGTTGCTTCTTAAGCCGACAGTGCTTCTTCCTAGATAGTAAGCAGCAAACTCCTGAGCCTTGAAAGCAGCGGTCGTCAAACGGCGCTCCGTGGGTCCCATTGATAGAGTGTTTGTGCGCCACGCTGTCCTTAGGTGTGCTTCACAATATAATGTATCTACCAACTAACTACCCAGTCCAAAAACGTCCACTAACATTAAGGATACTTATAAATGGTGGAAAAATCGAAATTTTTTAAATGAATTCTATAGTCTTTCCTAATTACATTGATATATACATTAATGGTTTGAAATGAAAAATTACCTATACATAGCAAATTTTAAAGTTGCGGTCATGTATGCCGCCATACCACTTTTATTTCTGTTACAAAAACCAGTATTATTTCGAAAAGAACTGTGAACTTCCTGTTTCCAGCGATTATACGTGTGGTACATGGTATACGTTGGTAACAGTGCAAGTTTCTAGGTCTGTAAATGATTATCTTTCCCAGTATTTACTTTTGTTTCACTGTGGCAGTTTGTTCACATGTTACTGAATGTTTGTTGCCCAAGTGCTACGTATGTTTGTGGAAGTACATATCCTTTAGTGTGCAGTAATTACGAGCTATGCCACGTATTAAGAAATTCAATAAAAGGAAATTCTGTGGTAACCAGTTCACAAACAAAGCAAGCCACACTGATGAAAGTAACCTATGTATCAGTTCTTCTGGGAAGAAACTCTCACATAGCACCATTTTTGTTTTAACAATGAACCTGTTCGTAGTGGATTTGTTGTTGTTCATGCGGGCATCTTATCTTCTTTGATAAAGAAAGTGGCGAAATGTAAACAGTGTTATGTTGTAGGCTGTCCGGAATTAACTGAACAACAAAGTAGCAGGAAGGGTTTAGCGTCAAAATTAGTTGTTCTGAGAAAGTCCTGCAGTAAATATACCTCGAAAATGACTTCGAACATTGTGCACAATTCATATGATGAAAATTTGTAGTTAGTGTATGCAATGCGTGCAGTAGGAAAAGGAAAAAAAAGGCTATTCAAATGTTTTGTAGTTTGATGGTCGTTGCTCCTCCTCCCAGTAGGTTCAGCAAGTACATAAAATACTTTCAGGTGCCTTGACGTCTGCGTCTAAAGCATCTATGAAACGTGCAGTAGAAGAAACTGTGAATATCAGTGGAACCAGGGACACCGCTGTTGCATTTGATGAGACATGGCAGCGTCGAGGACATCACTCCTTGAATGGTGTTGTAAGTGTGACATCTTTGGAGAATGGAAAAAGTTGTTGATGTTGCGTGCTTATCTAAGTACTGCCACACCTACCATGGCAACACTAAAGGACATACTGAACAACAGTGTTCTAAGAATTATGATGGTTTCAGTAGAGGTATGAAATGTCATGGAGCTCTAGAAATATTTCAGAGGTCGGTTCTCCCGTTTACAACGTTAGATATACGAAGTACCTAGGCGAAGGGGACTCTAGAGCTTTCAATAAAATTAATGAATTCATTGTTTATGATGATACTTTGGTAACAAAACTGGAGTGTTGTGGACGTGTGCAAAAGAGGATGGGTGCTAGATTGAGGAAGCTGCGAAGAGAAATGAAAGTAAAGTTGCTGTCTGATGGAAACCCCTGTCTGGCATAGGCAGACCGACAGAAAATGAAACAGACCTTCTTCAGAGTTATTATGGACTGGCTGTTAGACGAACTGCACCTCTGAATGATGTTACAGCAATGACATAAGCTGTATGGGCCACCTACTTTCATAAGTTGTCCACAGATGCCCACCCTGTTCACGGACTTTGCCCTAAAGGAGCAGATTCTTGGTGTGGTTCCCAAAAAGCAAAAGAAAGTTGTCAAATATACCATCATAAGCATTCCCTCAATGACTGTTGTGAATGAAATAAAACCAATTTTTAGATACATTAGTGATCTTGCTTTGCTTAATAAATATCTTCATGGGGGCACTCACAATACAAATGAAAGTTTCATCCGTTGCATGTGAGAAATACGAGGGTCGACCACAAAGTAAGTTCCGTTTCTATTTCTTTCCACGGCAGCGGTACGATCGCAGTTCTGAGCATGCGCGGCACTTACTCTGACTCAAGGAGAAGACACGTACGCCATTTTCAGGTCGCTGCAGTCGACGTGTGCTTTGTAATGCTTCTTTATAATGTCAGCCGCAATTGAAAATGCTGCCGCGCGTGAAATCAGATCTTTGATTCGTTTTATAAATGCAAAGAAAGTTAAACCAAAAGAAATTCATTGGCAAATCGGCGAGGTTTACGGACAAAATGCTATGAGTGATTCAGTGGTTAGAAGATGAGTCAGACTGTTCAATGAAGGACGTGATCAAGGGCACGATGAAGAACGAAGTGGACGCCCATCTGTGGTTACAGATGAACCGATTCACACAGTTGAACAGAAGATTAAGCTCAACCGTAAATTTACACTTAGTGCCCTTGCTATGGAAGTTCCGCAAATTTCACGTTCTGTCGTCGGTGGTCAACACTTCAACGATGATGACGAGCTAAAAAACACGTTACCACATGGTTGAATACACAGGCGGCACCCTACTATGAAGAAGGCATACAAAAATTGTGCCACGCTATGACAAGTGCCCACAACATTTCGGAAGCTATGTAGAGAAGTAGTTTAACAGTTGTAGATTTTTGTACAATAAATATTTTTTCTGTATCTGCACACGTTAGTTTTATATAACCAAACAGAACTTACTTTGTGGACGACCCTCGTATTATCCAAGAATGTTTTTGTAAGACTAAATACATTAATATTTGGTCTACTAGATGCAGTGATAGTTTCAATGATGGTGTGTAAAGAAAGTTGGAAGTCCTGAGAAATTTAGGCATAAAATGAGGCTCTAATATGGAAGATCATTTGCTTGCTTGTGACAGACAATGGGTGCATGAAGCTGAAAGATTCGCGCTTCAAGTTACCAAAGAAGCAGGAAGTGCTAAAAGGAATGCCAAGAGGGAGCTTGAAGAGGAAGAAATGCTGCAGGACGAAGACTGTGCTTCAAAAATGTTCTGAGGCACATTTTAATTGTACTCATATCTTCATTCTCAATCTCCCGCAAGTTGTATTTTTCAGAATTGATGGAATTAAATAGAGCTAGTATCTCAGCCATCACGTCATGCATATCTGGTAAAAATTTGGTCTCCTTCAAATGTGTAACATTGGATTAAATGGTACCTCAATTTGCGGAAACATTTTGGAAAAAAATTGCATCAATTGCTTTGTAATTTATTTAATAACCATAAGTAGGTTCAAAACTATTCAAAATACTTCCGATTTGTTTGGAAAGTGTGCTGCATTACCTGATAACAAAAAAAAAATCTGTAAAACATATGCATTATAAACCGTGCCTGAAAGAAATAGGTGTTGATTTTTACATAACATTGAGCCGGAAAAGTGCCCTGTATCCTTAAGAGTTTCTTCAGAGCGAACTTTTCCTGTTCACTAAAAAATAAAAATAATTACGGAGACAGAAATGCAGGGTGTCTCACGATAGACGCCCGGGAGGGGTCTGCGGGTCGCACGGCTTGCCCACCGGCCGCCGCCATCGCGTCCGCCGGCCTTCAGTCGGATTAACTGGAGCTCACCTTGATTTACAGAGGGCTCTGAAAATGGTGTCCCTCTGTGGTAAGAGCAGCCTAGCATCTCGTGAATAAACAAGAGAACACTTGACCAAATCAGAAATGACCAGCCGATCCCTGCCTTACATCTCGTGTGGGGATTTGTTGCATACATCTTGTCTTTTAACATTCCTCAACGACAAAAAGGTCTCGGGTTTAGATCTGGAGAACGTGGAGGTCAGTCAAATATCTTATCATCAAAAACACTTCGTATTGCTGCCATAAAAGCATTGTTGATGTGTGGTCTTGCACTGTCCTGTATGAAATAACCGTACATTTTTTCGTTAGATGTTAGTTCTCGAAAAAAACGGATGCAGTATACAGGGTGATTCAAAAAGAATACCACAACTTTAAAAATGTGTATTTAATGAAAGAAACATAATATAACCTTCTGTTGTACATCATTACAAAGAGCATTTAAAAAAGTTTTTTTTCACTCAAAAACAAGTTCAGAGATGTTCAATATGGCCCCCTCCAGACACTCGAGCAATATCAACCCGATACTCCAACTCGTTCCACACTCTCTGTAGCATATCAGGCGTAACAGTTTGGATAGCTGCTGTTATTTCTCGTTTCAAATCATCAATGGTGGCTGGGAGAAGTGGCCGAAACACCATATCCTTAACATAGCCCCATAAGAAAAAATCGCAGGGGGTAAGATCAGGGCTTCTTGGAGGCCAGTGATGAAGTGCTCTGTCACGGGCTGCCTGGCGGCCGATCCATCGCCTCGGGTAGTTGACGTTCAGGTGGTTACGGACGTATAAGTGCCAATGTGGTGGCGCTCCATCCTGCTGAAATATGAATTGTTGTGCTTCTTGTTCGAGTTGAGGGAACAGCCAATTCTCTAACATCTCCAGATACTGTAGTCCAGTTACAGTAGCACCTTCGAAGGAAAAGGGACCAAAAACTTTATTGGCTGTAATGGCACAGAAAACGTTCACCTTAGGCGAGTCACATTCATACTGAGTTGTTTCCCGCGGATTCTCGTATATTCACTTCTGCCGTACTCAATAACACAAAAAGCTTTCTGTTGAGCGGTCGCCATCTTAGCATCAACTGACGCTGACGCCTAGTCAACAGCGCCTCAAGCGAACAAATGTACAACTAAATGAAGCTTTATAGCTCCCTTAATTAGCCGACAGATAGTGCTTAGCTCTGCCTTTTGTCGTTGCAGAGTTTTAAATTCCTAAAGTTGTGGTATTCTTTTTGAATCACCCTGTATTATTCACATATGTGCCAGAACACATTGTTTTGTGGAAAAAGACTGGTCCAATAATTCGTTTTGCACTAATTGCAACCACACTCCTGTTTTTACATCATGCCGAGGTTGTTGATGTAATTCATGAGGATTTTCGGAGCTTATAAAGGCACATTTGCATGCCGTGCGTGAGTTTCCTCGGAAACGCGAAATCTTAATTAAATAATTAATCTGTGACAAATAAATAAAGCCTATGGCACAGAACTGCAGCGCTGTGTCGCTGATAAAACAAAAACACAATTACGATACACTTATGTTTCATTAAGAAGGGGAGGTCTGGTACAACTGGAGCGGGAAGCACGTATATTTCATTGACTGCCACAACGCCATATTTGATGTTATATAAGAACACCGTGAGTTGTAATCTTACTAGGCACTCGAGTCTGTAAAGAATCTATATTTATGAAAGTAAGTAGAATTATTTAACTGTAGGCTTATTCGTTGAATATATCTGATTTAACTAACTGTGTAAACTTTTTATGTTTAGTAGACAGTCACCTCTGTACGACGTATTGACATGGCTGGCAAATTATTCTAATATTGAGATTTAGATTTGAGTCCGCACCTACCGCAGCAGTCTTTGGAAACGATTTAAATACAAAGTCCGATTATTTGAGTCTTATTTCACTGTCAACTACGAATAACATTACATTTACGAAAAAGCCATTGTCAAGCGTCTGATACCGAATAATTATACGTCCACGTTCCAGATAAGCAAATATTAATTACATCCAATCACTATCATACATAATTAATAATTAATGTTTTATTTTATTTTATTTCTTTTATTTATTTTATATTGGCGACCGTGACAGGACGTTGTTCAGTTTGTCATTTGTTACATTGTTCTCTTTGTTTCATGTGAAAAATCAACTTTCTGGACCTGGACGTGAATGTATGAGAAATAACAAAAATCTGAAGATATTTTCCAGTTCTAAAATTTTGCGGGAAGACGCAATGAAGCTTCCAGCAAAATAAGGTAAGACGCAGCATCTTTGCATTGGCAGGCTTGACCAGGCGCATAATTCAGTGTATTAGCTCTTCAGTAGATCCTGTAGTATTTCTTTCGCGCGTAGCAGTTTTCAGTGATAAATTTCATTCTCAGTGCTTTTCCTTAAACATTAACTTCTGCAACAATACCAATACACGAGTGTACAATATGGCCGACTTCTGTACGATACGTTGTAACATGGCCAGCAGCCATTAAGAATAATCCGATATTCAGTTTACATTTTTAAATTAACAAACAGCCATTGTTGCTACGAGCGATTCATGTTCAACTGCATTTTATTTTAAAACCAGTGCCAAACTTTATTTTCTTGAAGCATACCATACCTGTGGCATGGTCATAACTAGAAAACAATACACAAAGATGGAACAGCAAAGACATACTATTCAGACGCAATCCGACTCGGACGAGAGACAAATGTTAGAAAATGACTTTACGACAGCAACCGGTAGTGACGATTCATCAAATATTGACGCAAGTGTTAACGGAAATTTTGACAATAGGCCGTCCACCACAAAAATTTCAGTCTCAGTCAGAACCCATGTTAATACATGACGTCACGTCTAATAACGCGGCGGGGGCAGAGACCTTGCAAACAGTAAACATTGCCAACATGTTACAAATGCTAATGAAACAAAACGCAGAAAATATGGCAACCTTAGGGATGCAGAACGCGGAAAACATGGCAACCTTAAGGACACAAAATGAACAGTTAAAGACACAAAATGAACAGTTAAAGACACAAAATGACGAAATTAAATCTGATCTCATAGCAATCAAGACATGTAACTGTGGTCAACCACAGTGCCAGTAGTGCTAGTGTTTGTTTTCAATACAGTCCAGAGACAGGTAGTGCTACTTTCATTGTTTTCTACACGAAGTGGCTAGCAACCACAGTTTAGTGAATAAGCAGCCACCTTTAGTGAATTAGCAGACTAGTTAAAGGTTGATTAACTCTCGTCAGTAAATTGATTCCTTAGGATGGATAGGATGTGTGACTGCTGTGTACGGACGCAGGAGGAGCTGGCCACTGTTCGCGAACAGCTGAGCGTGTTGATGGCCGCGGTCAGCCGTCTTCAGGCTGCTGCCTCGGAGTGTAGCGGCAGTGGGGAGTCTGGTGCGTCGCAAGGTACACCCCAGGTGTTACATGCTTCACCCACTGTCCCTGCTGTCGAGACATCTTCGCCTGTACCGGGCGCGGTTGGGCCACCCTCTCCCCAAGGGGAGTGGCGGGTTCAGCGGCGTTCGCGGCGCACGAGGCGGAGGGTCAATGTGGAAGCTGGCCGTGTGGCATCGCCCGCTCTGCCTGTGAGTGGACATGTGGCTGCTCCTTCAGCAAGGTCCGAGCAGGCACACGGGGGCAGGGGTTTATTAGTTATTGGGAGCTCCAACGTTAGGCGGGTGATGGAGCCCCTTAGGGAAATAGCGGGAAGGTCGGGGAAGAAGGCCAGTGTTCACTCTGTCTGCTTGCCGGGGGGTCTCATCCGAGATGTGGAGGAGGCCCTACCGGCGGCGATAGAGAGCACTGGGTGCACCCGACTGCAAATTGTTGCTCATGTCGGCACCAATGACTCATGCCGTCTGGGTTCAGAGGTCATCCTCAGTTCGTACAGGCGGTTGGCGGAATTGGTGAAGGCGGAAAGCCTCGCTCGCGGAGTGGAATCAGAGCTAACTATTTGTAGTATCGTTCCCAGAACCGATCGCGGTCCTCTGGTTTGGAGCCGAGTGGAAGGCTTAAACCAGAGGCTCAGACGATTCTGTGGAGATCTGGGGTGCAAATTTCTCGACCTCCGCTATCGGGTGGAGAAATGTAGGGTCCCCCTGAATAGGTCAGGCGTGCACTACACGCCGGAAGCGGCTACAAGGGTAGCGGAGTACGTGTGGAGTGCACATGAGGGTTTTTTAGGTTAGAGAAACCCCTCCTTAGGCCCGACAAGACGCCTCCTGAGACTCGGCAAGGTAGGAGAAGGCAAAATGCAACAGGGAATAACAATATTAATGTGCTAATAGTAAACTGCAGGAGCGTCTATAGAAAGGTCCCAGAACTGCTCTCATTAATAAACGATCACAACGCCCATATAGTACTAGGGACAGAAAGTTGGCTGAAACCAGACGTAAACAGTAACGAAATCCTAAACTCAGATTGGAATGTATACCGCAGAGACAGGCTGAACAGTGAAGGAGGAGGCGTGTTTATAGCGATAAGAAGTGCAATAGTATCGAAGGAAATTGACGGAGATCCGAAATGTGAAATAATTTGGGTGAAGGTCGCGGTTAAAGCAGGCTCAGACATGGTAATTGGATGTCTCTATAGGCCCCCTGGCTCAGCAGCTGTTGTGGCTGAGCACCTGAAGGATAATTTGGAAAATATTTCGAGTAGATTTCCCCACCATGTTATAGTTCTGGGTGGAGATTTTAATTTGCCGGATATAGACTGGGAGACACAAACGTTCATAACGGGTGGCAGGCACAAAGAATCCAGTGAAATTTTTTTAAGTGCTTTATCTGAAAACTACCTTGAGCAGTTAAACAGAGAACCGACTCGTGGCGATAACATATTAGACCTTCTGGTGACAAACAGACCCGAACTATTTGAAAAAGTTAACGCAGAACAGGGAATCAGCGATCATAAAGCGGTTACGGCATCGATGATTTCAGCCGTAAATAGGAATATTAAAAAGGGTAGGAAGATTTTTCTGTTTAGAAAAAGTGACAAAAAGCAGATTTCAGAGTACCTGTTGGCTCAACACAAAAGTTTTGTCTCAAGTACAGATAGTGTTGAGGATCAGTGGACAAAGTTCAAAACCGTCGTACATTATGCGTTAGATGAGTATGTGCCAAGCAAGATCGTAAGAGATGGAAAAGAGCCACCGTGGTACAACAACCGAGTTAGAAAACTGCTGCGGAAGCAAAGGGAACTTCACAGCAAACATAAACATAGCCAAAGCCTTGCAGACAAACAAAAATTACGCGAAGCGGAATGTAGTGTGAGGAGGGCTATGCGAGAGGCGTTCAATGAATTCGAAAGTAAAGTTCTATGTACTGACTTGGCAGAAAATCCTAAGAAATTTTGGTCTTATGTCAAAGCGGTAGGTGGAGCAAAACAAAATGTCCAGACACTCTGTGACCAAAATGGTACTGAAACAGAGGATGACAGACTAAAGGCCGAAATACTAAATGTCTTTTTCCAAAGTTGTTTCACAGAGGAAGATTGCACTGTAGATCCTTCTCTAGATTGTCGCACAAATGACAAAATGGTAGATATCGAAATAGACGACAGAGGGATAGAGAAACAATTAAAATCGCTCAAAAGAGGAAAGGCCTCTGGACCTGATGGGATACCAGTTCAATTTTACACAGAGTACGCGAAGGAACTTGCCCCCCTTCTTGCAGCGGTGTACCGTAGGTCTCTAGAAGAGCGTAGCGTTCCAAAAGATTGGAGAAGGGCACAGGTCATCCCCGTTTTCAAGAAGGGACGTCGAACAGATGTGCAGAACTATAGACCTATATCTGTAACGTCGATCAGTTGTAGAATTTTGGAACACGTATTGTGTTCAAGTATAATGACTTTTCTGGAGACGAGAAATCTACTCTGTAGGAATCAGCATGGGTTTCGAAAAAGACGGTCATGTGAAACCCAGCTCGCGCTATTCGTCCACGAGACTCAGAGGGCCATAGACACGGGTTCACAGGTAGATGCCGTGTTTCTTGACTTCCGCAAGGCGTTCGATACAGTTCCCCACAGTCGTTTAATGAACAAAGTAAGAGCATATGGACTATCAGACCAATTGTGTGATTGGATTGAAGAGTTCCTAGATAACAGGACGCAGCATGTTATTCGCAATGGAGAGAAGTCTTCCGAAGTAAGAGTGATTTCAGGTGTGCCGCAGGGGAGTGTCATAGGACCGTTGCTATTCACAATATACATAAATGACCTGGTGGATGACATCGGAAGTTCACTGAGGCTTTTTGCAGATGATGCTGTGGTGTATCGAGAGGTTGTAACAATGATAAATTGTACTGAAATGCAGGAGGATCTGCAGCGAATTGACGCATGGTGCAGGGAATGGCAATTGAATCTCAATGTAGACAAGTGTAATGTGCTGCGAATACACAGAAAGAAAGATCCTTTATCATATAGCTACAAAATAGCAGGTCAGCAACTGGAAGCAGTTAATACCATAAATTATCTGGGAGTACGCATTAGGAGTGATTTAAAATGGAATGATCATATAATGTTGATTGTCGGTAAAGCAGATGCCAGACTGAGATTCATTGGAAGAATCCTAAGGAAATGCAATCCGAAAACAAAGGAAGTAGGTTACAGTACGCTTGTTCGCCCACTGCTTGAATACTGCTCAGCAGTGTGGGATCCGTACCAGATAGGGTTGATACAAGACATAGAGAAGATCCAACGGAGAGCAGCGCGCTTCGTTGCAGGATCATTTAGTAATTGCGAAAGCGTTACGGAGATGATAGATAAACTCCAGTGGAAGACTCTGCAGGAGAGACGCTCAGTAGCTCGGTACGGGCTTTTGTCAAAGTTTCGAGAACATACCTTCACCGAGGAGTCAAGCAGTATATTGCTCCCTCCTACGTATATCTCGCGAAGAGACCATGAGTATAAAATCAGAGAGATTAGAGCCCACACAGAGGCATACCGACAATCCTTCTTTCCACGAACAATACGAGACTGGAATAGAAGGGAGAACCGATAGAGGTACTGAAGGTACCCTCCGCCACACACCGTCAGGTGGCTTGCGGAGTATGGATGTAGATGTAGATGTAGATGTAACGACACTTTATGTAAACGTGTGGAACTTATAGACGCCACACTGACCAAACAGATGACTGAGCTCAGTACGAAATTTTCCAAGCTTAATACGATACAAGAAAAGACTACAAATGACGTAGCACTTTTACAGACACAATTAAAAAACCTTAATGTCACGTGTGAAGGTCTTACTGAACAAATTCAAACATATCCTTCAGTACACGACAACCTTGAGAAACGAATTATTGACGATGTTGAACCACACCTGACTGACATCTTACAATCTGATGCCACAGTTCATTTTCAAAATATTAATAAAGAATTTCATGATTGGGTAGAGAACAAAGACAAACATTTTGATAGATGTATACGTGAAAATTTACCAACAATTGTGCACGACTCCGTAGCGGAATACATCACTAATAACAAACAGCTGATTAGTGACGCAGTACAATCCGTCACTGCACCCATGAGACAATTCACGGATCAACCACAGTCTGAATGTAACGAAAATATCAGTCAAAATGTACAGTTCAGAAACCAATATACATTCGAGTATGACGCACACATACCGCACACGACAAACACACAAGAACAAAACACACCTCGACTACAACACATACCACGACGTGCAAACACAAACACAAGCTATTATCATGGTAAACCACAGCAACATTATCGTAATTACTCGCCATCTGAACATTGCAGTAATTACAGTGGAACAAATCCATATCATAATGCAAAGGAAGAAGAAAGCTTAATAAAACACAGGCAATTTCAGACTTTTATCCCAGAAAAACGAACCATTCATCCGGTGATTTTTCTTAAATCTTTTAGTAACGCATTTCCACGCACTTGGAGTGACCGGAAAAAGATTTCATATATTGTCAGTTACATCCAAGGCGATGCAGCTGTCTGGGCATACAGTCAAGCTGACGTATGTACCACGTACAGTGAGTTTGAGCGTGCCCTTCTGAACAAATTCTGGTCGCAATCCGTCCAGGAGCGACTCAGAAGACAAATTTTAGAACCTGAAACTTTTAACAGTAAAAATGGTAACTTACGCAGATATTTTGAAAAATACTTGAACATGGGACATTTTTTGGACGAACCAGTCGCAACACGTGATATACTCCGTGCGTTGAAGGCCAAATTGCCTTTCAACATTAAAGAAAAACTCTTACATATTCCGGATGACAATCCAGATTATTTTTTAACAGCCTTAGATTCGGTTGACATGTTACTTGAAGATCAGCGCTTCGCGCGGCAAAACAGCAGCCACAATGTTTACACTAGTGGTATGCAAAACATGCAGGCTTGACAACTCAATTCTGGCGCGCCCACAGTTGGATACGCGGTACAGCAAAAACAGCAAACTCACATGCGGTCTCAATACGGAAATCGAAATCAACACGCGTATTCCAATACAAACAACAGTTACAACAGTAATAACACTCCATGCGGCAAATCCATACAAAAGGCACCGCGGTAATAACAACAACGGTAACAACGGATACAAATGTAACAAAAAAAAAAAAAAACACAAACAGAAATAGAAATAATAATAACTACGAGCCAAGACAGCATCAAGGCTGGACTCGTAGTGATCAATACTTTCATTCAAACACTGCTTTACCACAGCAGCCACCAGGACAAAATTGGAGCATACCTTACGACCGACAGGTAAGTTTTATAATGCGCAACAGCAACAACAACCGCAAAAGTTTGGAGATCACAACAGGCAATATCCGAATGTGAATATAATAGAAATGACACCTGATACACAACCTCAATCTGTGTCAGTACCTAATACAAATGCTAATCCAACAAACTAGAAACAGTCACTTCTATGCCCCGGGTCGTGGCTGAAGAATTCTTGGGGGGCGACTTCAATGTTAATCAGTTATTTGACACCACAATTGAACAACACAATATTGATATGCCTAATAATTCTAAACAAAAACTACCTGTTTTATTTATAAGATACAACCACAATGACAATATATCAGATGAACTTTTGCAAGACAGTACACAATGTCGTTCAAACACAAATGAAATTGTTTTAGCATCTACTACTGGTGTAGTAGGTGAGATTACAACTACTATTATCTTAGATACAGGTGCAGCTGTGAGCGTTTTGTCTTTTAATTTCTATAGAAAGATGTTTGAATTGGAGCCTGTGCCTGAGTTTCCCGCCAAAAACTGTAAAATAACTACTGCTCTAGGTAATAAGTCATGTAGGGTTACGAAGCAAGTTTTTGTAAACATTAAAATATGTAATGGAACCGTACAATGGCCGTTCCTGGTTGAACAAAACCTTGTGACAAATTGCATGTTAGGAATAGATATTATGAGCGAGAAGGACTGCATTATAGACTTCTCCAAAGGTAAATGTATTTTAAATGATAAAGGCAGTGTAATTATTACTGATTTGGACAGGAGAACTCTAAAGCATGACAAACACTGTACAGGATACAAGGTTCAGTTAGTACTTGACAATGACATTCAAGACATGCAAACACACTCATCTGACACAGAGCTAATGGACTTGAAAACATTGCTTGATCATAAGATAAATGAAGCTACAGCTCTCAGTGTACATGAAGGTATAAAACTACAGGAAGTGTTATCCAAATATTTACAAGTTTTTACCAAACGATTAGGTGTTATCAACACGTATGAGTACAAGATTGAAGTTAAGCCTCACAAGATCTTCTACCACAAGACATATAACGTACCGTTATCTCAACGACCTGCTGTGTGGCAAGAATTAAAGCAAATGTTAGACTGGAAGGTCATTGAACCATCCACCTCACCTTACTGTAGTCCTCTACTTGTTGTCAAAAAATCAAATGGTAGCATTAGGCTAGTGTTAGACGCACGAGCAATTAATGAAATAATTTTACCGGTTCACACAAAACTCGAAAATTTAGAAGAGCAATTACAGAAATTTCTAGATGCAAAATATTTTTCCACAATAGATCTCGCTAATTCATTTTGGCAAGTAGGTATCACTCCTGATTCTCGGCAATATACTGCATTTATGTTCGGGGGGCGAACCTATCAGTTTTGTGTTCTACCCTTCGGATTGAATGTCTGTTCTGGGTTATTCATTACAGCCCTGGATACCGTGCATGGCGATGATTTAGTTGAGACTGTCACACACTATGTAGATGATATACTGATAGCTACACAGTCTTGGAATGAACACGTTGACACACTTCAAAGAATTTTAGAAAAATTTGCACAAGCTGGAGTCACAGCCAATCTTAGAAAATCAAAATTTGGTTGCAGTGAGATAAAATATTTAGGACATATCATTAATTCACAGGGCATACGTCTTGATCCCAGTAAATTAGATGCTATCAGAAACTTTCCTAGTCCTCGAACTAAAAAGCAGTTAAAATCATTCCTTGGGCTATGTTCATTTTTCAGACGTTTTTTACCACAACCACTTTTGAACAGTAAACATCTGCTAAATCTACTCAGAAAGAATCAAGTTTGGATCTGGTCAGAACAGTGCCAGAATGATTTTAATACAATTAAACATGCTTTAGTGAATACAAACATATTGAGCCATCCAGATTTCAATTTAGATTTTTGTATGACTTGTGACGCTTCACGTACTGGCTTGGACTGTTGCTTATTTCAAGTTGTAAAGAATAAAGAAAAGGAACAGATAAGAATTATTGGGTTTGCAAGTCGTACTCTAACTGAATGTGAGCGTACATACTCCACTACTGAGTTAGAAACACTTTCCATAGTCTGGGCATTCAAGAAATTCAATTATTATTTATTTGGAAAACATACAGTAATTTATACCGATCACCAGGCCCTGACATTTTTGTTAACTTGTAAACTTGTACATGCTAGACTATCACGATGGGCAGTTACTCTTCAGAACTACTCTTTTGAAATTAAGTACAGAAAAGGTAAGGACAACACCATTGCCGACGCTTTGTCTAGACTTCCACAAGGTATGAATGAAACCAACAGCGACTTAGAAAATATAAATGACTACAGGATTCTCTTAATGCAAGACAAGCAGTATCACCAATATTATATTGATATGTGCAGAAACATGGCTAAATTACAAAAATCTGATCCTCACTGGTATAAGATAATAACATTACTGGTAGAAAAACACAATCATCCTTTGACTGGGTATTACAAGTTACACAATGATGTGTTATTTTATCGCCGACATCCAAATGCTACTAACTGGTGTGTATGCATTCCCAAAGAGTCTGAACGTAATTTGATTTGGCACACACACTTAGTTTGGGGTCATTATGGGACGAAAAAGTGTTTGGCAAAGCTCAGCACATACTGTTATTTTAGCAATATGAGAAGAAAAATTTACAGGGAACTGAAAACATGTGTCATATGTCAAAAATCAAAACCTCAGAATTTATCCACAAAAACAGATTTACATTCTATTTTACCGAGTAAACCCCTGGAAATTCTGTGTACTGACATCAGTGGACCGCATCCAGCAAGCTCTGGAGGCGTCAAATATATCTTAGCTTTTTACGATATATTTTCTAAACATGTAAAACTTTATGCTTTAAAATCCGCCACTGCAAATGCAATAATGCGAAGATTCTCAAGGGATTACCTGTCGCACATGGGAAAACCTAAAGCAATTCTGTCAGATAATGCAACATACTATTCTGGGTACAAATGGAGAAATTTCTTGAAGGACAATAACATTAAAAGTATATTTATTTCAAGGTTTAGTCCACAATGTAACGCGACTGAGAGACTTTTCCGAGAACTAAACCGATTCATGAGGACCTATATTTCATCAAAACATTATAATTGGGTGTCCTACCTAAGTCTTTTTGAAGACGTACACAATAGCTTAAATATTTACAATACAAATTACACACCTAACGAGATCATGTTCAATTGCAAACAGAACGATCAATGTATAGAACCATTACCTAAGTTGTCAGACAAGGAAATCACACCTGAACAGAAAATAAAAGAAGTATTGACTACACTGACACATCACGCACATATACGAAACAAACATCACATAAACATAATAAAAAGAACACAAAAATTCAAGGTAGGAATGCTTGTACTACTTCGTACTCATCATAAATCTGTAGCACTCAAACGACGCAATGCTAAGTGGCGTCTGCTATATGAAGGACCTTATATAATTGTTAACATACCGCATCCTGGTGCGTATCTGTTACAACATCCTAGAACTAACAAAATTATTGGGCTATACGCACACCGAGATCTTAGAGCATTTCATGCTAAATAATGTCAAAGTCATACCCATGAAAACATTGCTAAGCAACTCGCAAAACTCTGTTTGCTACAACACAGATAATAAGTAGTATAGAAATTTTCATTTCAGCGGTTCCAGTGACGCAGTTGAAGACAGAAGAACTTTTATTTCAACGCCGCGGCACCACCTGAAGGACGGAATATTAAAGTAAAATTTATGATTACGTAGCAGTGAATGAGATATTAATTTTTCACGGAACATTTGTGACTGTAGGTACCACTGACTTGGTATGACACCTGACGAACCGACAGACGTCATCTGTGAAGCGATCTTTTACTTCGAGAAATAGATTAGATGCACATCTCCCAGCAAGAAAAGCATCTACCACTAGCCAAGGCCACACAGACACTCTACACACACGCACAAAACGCGAGGAATCGAACAGTTTTCCGTCTCTTATTATTTTGAATATTTATTGAGTAGTGAAAACGCCTAGTCTTGCCTACTGATGTAATGAATGTTGTGTCTAAACCATCTTAATTTCAGATGACATCACAAAAAACATCGATAAAATTCCAGCGAAACCGTTAAAGAGGACGTAAATATCTGCAATTCATGTAATCAAATGTGACAGAATGTAATAATTTATAGCTATGTAATGATGATGTAAACATGTTTATGTGTAACTGTATTATGTTTATGCTAATAAAATATGTGACGTGTATATGTATGATTACTTGTGTTTTTTTTTAACTGATGTATAATGTAACTGTTACTATGTGAAAATTTGTACGATAACGAGTGCCAAAATGTGAAAAACTTTAAAAAAAATTGCATAGTGAACCACTGTTCACGGACATTAACGTACATTACTAAGTCTGCAACTACACCTATGTGAAAGAAACTGTTAATGACATTCATCATGCATCGTACCTTTGTAAACGCGATGAACGATTTCTTTGATAAGTAACTACGAACATTTAGGTGAGCTATATTTAGCAAAAAAAAAAAAAAAAAAAAAAAAAAAAAAAAAAAAAAAACCTGAAAATGTGAAGTGCGTAATTGGTGCATCGTCTAGTGACATTACTACAGTACCTAACTTCGAGATGTTAACTGGATTAAATGGTCACTACGTGCCTGTCCAGAAAACAACACGACGAGTGGAAGAATTTTGGTTGGAACTTCAGGGAATGGAATGTTCTCGAAATGTGACGGACACACTTACCTGGACTGTCCAAGGATCGACGCCAGCTATGTGCCGTCCGAGGTTCTGCAACCAAGCTTCCACGGAATATGGAAAACGAACTGCATATGGACCAATTACTCGACGGGTCACGTCTGATCTGTAATAAACAATGCTTTTTGTCACAACAAACTACGTCACAACGACTATAATGGAAATAGGAAATGGACATGCTTATGTATCAATCACGTTGTTATACAGCGATGTTACTGTGATAAAAAAAAAAAAAAAAAAAACTTTACCACGACGACACTAACCTGTGAAAAATTATTGTGCAGCAGATGAATATAAACTGTAATAACGACACGATGTGTATAGGTCAACGCACCTGAAACAAAAAGACATTTTTCTTTGAAGCATTTCAATGCAATACTATGTAACTAAGAACATTCGCAATCTAAAGTTATATTGTATTATAACAAATATTGTAATTTTAAAACTAAGTTACCTGTCATAGAATGTAGTCTTCATATGTAATCTTGGTGGAATATATTCTTTGTGCAACGACTAAGAAATGCGCGCGCACACGAACAATATGAACTGCAATGCTGTGCCGCGTGATCTAAATTTACGATATAACGGCAGTGCCGGAGTCACACAGACGGTTCTGCGCATGCGCGCACTCTATTTTGCCAACATAAGAACTTTTACGGCGCACGCGCGTCATTCAAATTTTGTATATAATATACAGTATAATGTAAGTCATGTAAATAGTTGCAGATAACTTAGATTTTCTTGTGCCTTTAGGTGAATTGCTCGCCTGCAGGTGTGGCTGGCAAATTATTCTAATATTGAGATTTAGATTTGAGTCCGCACCTACCGCAGCAGTCTTTGGAAACGATTTAAATACAAAGTCCGATTATTTTAGTCTTATTTCACGGTCAACTACGAATAACATTACATTTACGAAAAAGCCATTGTCAAGCGTCTGATACCGAATAATTATACGTCCACGTTCCAGATAAGCAAATATTAATTACATCCAATCACTATCATACATAATTAATAATTAATGTTTTATTTTATTTTATTTTATTTTATTTATTTTATAAGCTCCGGCAACGATTGTTCTGAGAATTTACGTACCATGACAAATGTAGCCATACTTCATCAGAGAAAAAAGCATCTCAGGACCAACTTCCCCATCGTGCACAGACTGTAACAGCCAGTTGCAATAATGACGTAGAGCAACAGTATCCGAATTCCTCAGTTAATGCACTACCGTTATTTTGTACGGTTTCAATTTCAGTTTGTGCGCAGCTCTGTGTGCAGATGCTCTTGACACGCCAGCCTGAAAAAAAAGGCCAAGCGCCGCAGACATGTTCTCGGACTTCCTTCCAAGGCCTCCCCCATCTCGTGTAATTTATTTTCGGTTAAAACACTAGGTTCTGTAGGCCTTCGTTTGTGTAACACGGATCCAGTATCTTGAAATTTCTTCACTAATCTGTGTATCGTCGAATCATTGGAAACATACACAGCGGGAAATTTTCGTATGAATTCAAGACGACACTCCACCTACGATTCTGCTTTTGCATAGTTCAACATAAGAAACACTCATTGATACCTCGTGCATCACTTCTTTTATTATCTTACGTATACCTCTTTGGAAACATCTAGCTAGTGCCATTACCCCTGCACCCTACTGTGGACTGTGGGTTCATATACATACCACACAGTACGAGTTTTCCTTTTCTTATTAATTTATACGTTTTACGTTTTATACCGAGTGGGGTAAATTGCAGTCATCTGGTTTCATGGCCAAAGGGTCAGAAACCTTCATTTTTGCCTTTCAGCTGCTGGCATATTTATCTATTATTCCTTAATCTAACATTTGACGAATGTGTGACAGCTGTGTGGTAAGTTCGTTTTTATCAAATTTTTTATATGTCATAAATTTCACAAAACATTTTCTTGCACTCTATTAAAATTACAAATAAATGTATTACCTTACATATATAAGGAAAATATTACAATTTTTTTCTTATCACGTAGTTCTTTTTTACATTCAGTTAAATGTTTATCTTTCTTTATTTACATTTATGACAACTGCGTGTGTTACACAGTTACAAGAAAATCTTATATATATTGTAATTCTTAATTATTATTTAGCTCTAAGACAATTTTCTTTTTATTTCTTTCGGTGAATGAGGAATTCACTTCTCAAAATCTTTTCACCTCCCATAACGACCTGAAAACCGACATTATCCTCAACTCAGTCAGAAGCAATTTCACCACTACACAAGCAAGGAGAAAGTGTGGGAATTTCATTAAGCAACTTCTGTTTAAGATAAACGATTTACGCTGTTTTCTGTGAGGACAGGTGAAATATTGGTTGTAAATCCATGTTCTGCTCACAACATAGCGTTTCTTACATTCCTACATACGTCTCAAAATCCTTCGTTTAATATTTACATTTTTCACTCAGCTGATATTGTTGAAGTCGTCCTTGTATGCTACAAACTGTTATATACATATATATGTTTTCATTGCATTTTATGTTCAGGTTCACTGGTACATTTGTGTCTCAATATACTGCTCAAGCTTTTCTGCAATGCAACACAACACTCCTGTACAACATAAACGTTATGTGTTTATTTACCCTCATATGTGGCTTGCATAGTCGTGCATGTATTTCATTGGAAGTAGCACTCACAGGTTTTTGTAGTCACTTGACATGCATGCTAAGTTAATGTGAGCTCCATTGTACACATTATAATTCTTCAGCTGGCAGAGCTACACTCGTGTTTACCTGTTTCAACATACTGAAAATGAATGTACTTACTTATCCTCCTCGCGACTCCTATGGTCGCAGGTTCGAATCTTGCCTCGGGCATAGATGTGTGTCATGTCCATAGGTTAGTTAGGTTTAAGTAGTTCCAAGTTCTTGGGGACTGATGACCTCAGGAGTTAAGTCCCATAGTGCTCAGAACCATTTTGAATTTATTCTCCTTTCCATAAATTCACACACAATCACAGTTATACATAACTAGTATCAAGGGGCCCTTTTATTTGGTACCTTGCACTTCTAATTCAATCCTTCCGCTAAGTGGGATGTGTTACTAAGCCCCATCCCCTACAGAATTCTGTTTACTACATACCTTCCTAATTATGCATAACTGCCCGTAGGTCTGTCAGCATGTTCATTCACACATAAAGTACAACTCGGTATCTTTAATGTTTTTGTTAATAAAGTTTCGTCTTCCCACCTCCTAGAGTATATGTTTATCAATATTTCGTACTTTCTTATGTGCTCTTTGACAGTGACTTGTCTGCTGCACTGTGTTCCTGTAAATAATGATTATATGCTGTAATGAACCTTAATATACCTAGAAGCTTGTAGTTGCTAGCTATGCAAAGGTTTTGCCTTTTTATTCACCTCTACCTAATTTCATTTTCTTCTTAATTTCTTTTTTATTCCTTGCTATAAAGTACATTAGTTTTTCGTATTCACTTTAGTGTAGAGATAGCTTTCAGTAGAATACTGTAAAGTGTTGTATAATCGTCATTGCTTGATTGGTAGTAGTTTTATATAAATAACATAGGTCTTTTTATTGCAAGTAACTGTAGATAGTGTAATATAAATCGCACTTAATTTTAGTGACATCATTGATTCATTAGCCTGGTTTTCTTTGTAGCTTACTTGTTAAAATTTGTTTCATTTAATACTTTGGTATAATCACAACCTTTCTGTAAATGGTTCTCTCCTCACAGGAGACCACTACTCTTTACATGTAAATAATTTCTTTTGTATATAGTTCCTACATCGATATATGGTCATATGAGTGAAGTTGATTTTTAAGTCCAACACATAATGATGTGGCAAAATGGACATGTCATTATATAAAGTATTTCATACTAGAAAAATCCGTTTAGAAAATACGAAGTGTACAGTAATAATACTCGTCATACAAGTTTATTCTTGTGGTTAGTATATTGGCTGGTGATATGCGTTACCAAGTGAGCTCTTTGTTCCTGTAACTACTTGTATATGTGACATTGCAAAATTCCTATTTCACTCGTTCAAATTTCATGTAATTTGGTCTTATGTATGTGTAAATGCTTACTTAATGCGGTCAGTGTTCACTTAATGCGGTTAATTCATTCGTATGTACTTTGTGCAATTAGTCTTTTTCTGTCATTTTTCACTAATAAATGTTTCAATGGCGCACTCTGTATCTTTAAAGTCAGTTATTGTTTGCTAAGCGGCGCACTAGCACGTAGTTTACAGCGCGGTTATGCAAATGTGGCCACTTCATACCACGTCAAAGGCGGAAGTAGGTGAGAGGGGGGACGGGGAAGTGTTTACCACACGCAACTCACCCAGATCCACCCCTCGTGATGTGCCAAACGCGGGCTGCCAGGCCGTTTTGTTGTAGTTCATATTCACTGTTCCCAAAAATGTATTTAATGTCCAGATTATGCATTGTCATTTCACTCTGAATGGAGTAATGAAATTTTTAGAATATATTTAAAAGAATCTTAGTACTTACCTTGGGTTATACCTAGTCTAACATTATGTGATTCTCCAATTTGTTTCAAAACTAATATGGACATTTTGGTGCAGTTAAGTCAAAAAACTTATACTTCGTCATATTCTACAGGTTTTTCATTTTTTACAATCAGATAGACACTTCAAAATTCTATGATGATTACTGATTGTCGTATTTTCTGAAATTGCTCTAGGCACTGAAGTGGTTGAGGTGCATTGACCTCTTTTGCTTCGAGTTTACGTGTAACAGAGTGTTGTATTTTAAGTTGGGTAGCAGGTGCAGAAATGGTTGAATTGCATTGACCCCTTTGTTTCAGCTCATAAATTCTTTGATATAATTCACGTATTTACCCTGTTTCTAGGTTGCTCAACAGATAGCATCACAGGCGTGGTATTCTTTGTGTAATGTACAATCCCTTGTACAACAACTGCCATTTTTTGTTAAGTCTCTTGTCTTAGGTAGAGGGAGGATGTGTGGACAATAGCACATCCTGTCGAATATGAAAAAAGTAATGCGACCTATTGTTTTATCATACTGTTTTTCCTAGGTTATGCCTTTGCTTCCAATTTCTCTTTCTCAGGAAATTTAGGTAAGGCCTTAACCCAGTTGTCTGTTTTATACTTCTTGTACATTAATTCGATTGTTGTAAGACCTGTAGAATGTGGCAAATTATTTACTGTTTGCGGAAAGGGGATCACATATTCAATCCGGTTAATGTGTCAGCGTGATGTACACATTCTGAACAACGTGTTAAACTGCCACAAAATATCCATTCTATGGGACAGGCCTTGGGACAAAATTTGAATACATAAATATGTTTTATGTTATGTGACTCGACAAATTCTTTCCACTCTCACTTGTGAAGTTAGTTGCATTATCAGTCAGAGTAGCTTTAGGTTTACCCACTCTCAATAAATATTCTCTCATGAAATAACGTTACCTAAGAACTTAAAGAACGCAGAATTTGCCATAAAAGAGAGTAAGCTAACTGCGACTTCATAAGAAGAAAGTTTGTCTCTCACAATTAATATGCACAAATCCTCACCTCATTTAGCTTAGCAATAAGTAAATCATACACATGGACTGTAACCTGAATCAATAACTTGGGACCTAGTATCTTATTCAAAGCTGCAATAAACACTCCTGTGAATAAGTCCAAATGATCATTGATAACTTCTGTCTTTACAGACAAGTGCTGTATATTGCCAGCTTCCTGGGTGCAACACATTTTGCCAGTATGCTTCCTTTAAATATATTGTCATAAGGAATTTTACTCCATGTAATTTTAATAATTGCTCCTCAAGGTTTTCAGGTTCGGTTCTTACAGGTACTACGATTTGTTAAGTACCTTGCATCCAAAACAAGTTGTACACTTCCACCAGGTTTGGCTACCAATGGGATGGAGCTGCAATATGGAGAGTTAGATGGTTCAGTAACATTCCAGTTCACCATACGTTCGATCCCCTTTGTTACTGCTTCTTTATTTGCCCAAGTAATTGCATTTGATGTACAACAGAATGTTTAATGGGGGTATATTTCCATACATCTTTTAATTACTTCTGGTTTCTTTTAAAAAATAGGAAATACTTCTACAACTATGTACCTAGTTCATATTTCCAGATGGCTGATAAACTACCCAATTCTTGTACCTTACTCTGAATAGTGTGTATAACTGTCATTTACTCTGTGATCTGTTCGTTAAATTGCTCAATCACTTCTTGATACATCAGATGGACACTCATTTATTGATACATCAGATGAAAACTCACTTTATCTGCTAACTAGTTATTAACACAAGAGTTTGTGTTCATTAAATCAGCTGCAATTATGTTATCACCTGAGTGAAGATAACATTTGTCGTTGGTTACGTTAATTTTCACTTGATATTAACTGTAAAATTCCTTTCCTAGGAGAGAACTATTAGTTCTTCTGCCACTAGGAATGTGCTAGTAATTGAGTACAAAATATTACAAAGGATGTAAGTGCCAAAAATTACAAAAATGACTTTTATAGTTAAAAGAGTTTTATAAGCCAAGCGTAATGACGCGAGAAACGTTGCAAGTGGCCTAAAAATTCCTACTAGTTTCAAGAGCAGTTCGAAGATAGCAGCACTGCGCAAGCGCCAGCGAGGCTGAGATGGTAAGGGATGTAAATACCACCACCATGATGTATGTGCCTCAGCTACACAGTTGCTTTACTTGGTGACAGTATAGTGACATAGTAGTAATTTCGGTTGTTTCACATGTGTGTTTTAGAGTGTTCTTCAGTTGTGTGTTTAGTGTACCAAACAGAAAATGGGAAAGCTTGTTAGGAAGAAGGTGATTGTTCGTAAGAGACATGAAGCAAGAGCAAAGGGCCAGACGTACATTAAAAGTCGTGAGAAAGAGATACCTGCAAAACAACCACCAGCAGAAAGGCAAGCTGCTCCTGTAAATACAAGTGTAAAAACGTAAGCAGTGAAAAAACAGCTATTGTTTTCCGAGTTTTATAAAGTTGATGAAGAAAGCCAAGGAATATATTTGTTGAATGATATTCAAATGTTACCTATTGGTCGCAGACGTCATGGGACGTACGAAAGTGCAGCAGAGAGTAGGCAGACTTGTACGTTTGCTTATAACATCCCCGATGGTACAGGGAAAGATGTACATGTGCCAAAAAGTGTTCAAAGTAATTTTTTCTATATCTGAAAGGAAATTGATTGTCTTACAAACAAAAAATAATTAGGTTGTTTGGTTTTTGAGGACAAAAGAGGGAAAACACCTGCATCAAATGCACAAAAGTTTAAATTTACAGAAGATGATCAAAATCTTGTAAGATTTCATATGAACCCATTCCCCAGATACGAAATTCACTACAGCCGAAAAAATCAAGTAATGAGTTTTTGTCACCTCATATAAATAAACACCGAATGTATATGGCTTTTAAAAAACTAGATCCTGAAAGTAATGTTACATACAGTTCTTAAGCAAAAGTGTTAAACCCTGCAGCAGGAGCGCTTAAGACTGTTGCGTCAGCAGGCTCAGTGCCGCCTACATTTAAATACATAAAAAAGCAGTTTTTTTAATTTTTTGGTGGAATTAATTATTTATTGTTTATAACATCATTCTTAACAGCAACTTTTAATATGATCTGTATACATATATCCAAGGCGCATGGGAAAACTAAAATTGTTACAGAATATCTGACATATGTTTCCAGGATATTTCCTAAGCGCTACTTTAATAACAAATTCTAAATAAATTATAACCACATATATGATTGGATTGCTTACCATTGTTAAAGCAGGTTTTACAAAGACGTGTAATATGTATAAAAACTTTGTAGTAATAATAAAGAATAAGGTAGTCAGTAAATACATATCAAGAATCATAGACTTTCTTCCTCCAGAGAAGCTCTGCAATCATTACATGTGACAACATTGTGGCAATGTTGTTTGCAAACGAATCTCTTGCAGCTAGTGCAAGTGACAGTAGTTTCATTATTTTTTTTACCACCACAAAGATGGCACCTCCCACACCTTCTTGCAGTCTCATCGTGATTGGCGGGAATTGATTGATGAGGCGACAGAAATCCTTGAATATATCGTGGTACGGTAGAGAGCTGAGCCCTTTCTTTCAAATGGCAGTCCATCAGAGACAAGGCCAGGTTTGTTAGGTAGGTTCTTCTTCTGAATCTTTCCTCCAGATTGTTTGCAAAAAACAAGACCAGGTAATTTAACCCAGCAATATGCAGATAACGAAAAAACAATGCTAAGGGCCATTTTCTTGTGGTCCTTTGTGTAGAGTAGGATGTACACATATAGTCCGCAGTATCGACTCCACCTTTTGTTGCATTGCAGTCCAAATTTACAACAGACTTGCCTGTAGCGGTGTCGATTTCAGCAGTTTCATGCATTGATGACAGAAAAAGCACAGCCTTGTTCCTTTTTGTTTGGCACGAAACAAGACAGAAGTCATCTTGAAATCCGAAAAGACAATTTCCAATCTCTCACTTCCTATTGGGCAAAAATTCCGGAGGAGTTTCCTTCTTCTTCTTTTTCAATTTTCCCACGAACGTTAGCCTATTTTCTAAAAGATGCTGGGCTACAGGTTAACAACTGTAGTAGTTGTCCGTAGTTACATTCCTGTGAATTCCCTTGATTGGCTCAACCAATCTCTTCACAATATCCATTGGCAAAAAACAACATATGGTCCAGGATTCTGTCTGCCGCAGTATACTTCGAAATTAAAAGTATAAAATGTCTACCTGTCGCACAATGCATACAACTTCAATCCATACTTAGCGGGCTTATTGGGCATGTACTGAACAAAACCACAACGTCCGCGAAATAGGACAAGCATTTCGTCTATGTTTGTGAACTCCCCTGGACTGTAGTTATTTCTGCAGTTGTTCAGAAATGCTGAGTGGAGAGTGCGGGTGGCAGCAAGTTTATCAGTTGCTAGTCGTTCTTTTCTTGTAGAAGTATCGTCATACCTGAGTGACCGCAGCAACAACAGAAAGCGCTTGCAGCTAAATGCTGCCCTTAGAATAATCATTCCTGTTCCATTTGATGCCCACAGTTCTAATACATTTGTGCGTTCTCCTTTTTGTACAGCAATGAGAAACAGTGCTCCTAAAAGAGCCGTTATTTCAGAAGCAGAAGTAGTTTTGCTATCTCTAGCCCTTGAGTAATTGACAGATGTTCTCTTGTTATTTATGTACTTGTTTGTGTTTGCAACGACATAATCAATTATATGAGGATCAAACAATTTGAGAAAACTTTCAATTTCAGTTTTAGCTTCTCTACCATTGCGTTTCGGGCCAGATAGGACTGATTATATTCTTACGTTTCGGTTTCCCTGGTAGTGCTAACGGATTATTTATCCACAAAGTTTTGTCGTCCTTACCAATATAAAAATGGCAGTCATCATGTGGCATTCCTTTCACTTCAGTCCCGTCAACGCATGACTGCTCAGATTCGCTGGAATGATCTGCAGTTTCAATTATTTCTGCTTCCTCACAGCTGTCAGAGAAATCTGCGTAATCTTCTTCGTCACATGAATGCAGAAGAAGACGCTCAATTTCTTGTGGTGTTAGTCCTTTCCTTTGTGCGGACCTGGGAGAAAATAAAATAATTCTAATACCAAGGCAATGTTAATGACTAAATCATCATTCACCCACAGAGTTGTAAAACAAAGCTTCTAATCATCAAAACATTCGGCAGTGGTACGGCTACATGTACTCAGATTACCGGGTGCGTGCGCTACGCAGTGCCGTCTCGGTGCAGTCGTCCACTTCACAGGTGAGTCACAGCTGTTACGGTGGGTATTAGACTTGGCCACTGTTTCTATGTTTCGATGCAGTGTATCGATACGTGGAACTGTTTCAGTGTTTCGGAACGGCTGTGGTTCACTGTTTCGAAACAGTGGTGTTTCATTCCGCCCCTGTCTCGAATAACCGAACCAGATTCGATCTCGAGCCAGACACAGAAACTGTATCGTTGTTTCAAAATAAGGCTGTTTCAGTCCACCTGTGCTTGGAACGGACTAATTGTATCGAAACAGTGATGTTTCATTCCGCTCTGTGTCGGGCGAGATTCGCGCTCGGCACAGGTACTGAAACACAACATACCACTTCGTGAAACACTTTCAAGAGTGTCGAAATCTTTTTGACAAGCAATAGCATGAAGCTTAAGATATCCGAAAATAAAGCTTCGTTTCTAGATGACTGTCCTATTCCGAAATGGCGTAACATCTGCTTTATAAACACTAACAAAACAACCCATACTATTCACATTCAAAATAATAAATAAGTGAAAATCATTCAGTTAAATTACAATTTTTTTTATAACATACGCTTCTCTGTTCATGTACAGTAATCATATTAAGAAACGCAAGTAAGCCTACAACATTTCGAATAAAAAAAGGCGTAGAGTGACAGTTATTACAAATATACATAAATTTGGTGAAGGTATAATTGCAAGCGATCTGTTTGACATATCACTGATAGTGTAATGGTGAACGGGAAGGGCTGGCAAGCATGGTGAATTTATAGTAACGGTTCGAAACACCTTGAAAGACAAAATTGAAAAGTATGAAAGTCACACGACACGAAAGCAGCGCATTTGCTGCAGGAAATACGAAACTACCAAGACACCTACGTGATAGTTTCATACTTTCTGCGATATGATTAGCGCTCGCGCACCTCATTTGTGTTTATATACTGTGTAAGTATGTCCATACTTATACAGTAGACATTCAAGATGATAAAATGTGTAGATTTATTAGATAACAAAACACAAACTGTTTCACTGTTTCGAAACAGCGTATCGAAACATTACATTGTACTGTTTCATTTGTTTCGAAACAGTTACGTGTTTCAGTTTGCCCATCTCTAGTGGGTATAATGACGGCGCAGCAATGCAGTTTGGCGCGTGACTAAACAATCGAAACATATCTAGCACCACTGTTGTGTGCTCGGCGCGCTGACGTAATTATTGAATGAAAACAAAATTGGCGGCACTGTATGCCGCCACGCACCCGCCGCAGGGTAAAACAAGATTTTCCAAACCTAAAATTTAAAGCTCTTGCAGTTAATACCTGTAAAAAGTGTGGCTTTTTGAAGGCAAAGTTGCAATCTACGGCCAGCGCAAAGGCAAAACAGGAGGTAAAGGCCCAACAAGAATTCCAACACAGAAAATGGGAAAGGGCTCATAAGTGTATGAAACAAGGTATTACATCTTCACAGCTTCCAACGGCTACTTACACAACCTTATACATGGACCTATAACAAGACATGTTTGTTCTAATGCTTACTCATAGTACTATGTTTTATTGTAGGCAGCTATCTTGCTACAATCTGGGAATACAAGTTGGAGACACTGGATCGGCATAAATGTGTATGTGGCATGAAGGGATTGGAGGCCGTGGCGTTAACGAAATAGCTTCTTGTTAGTTCAAAGTTGCTTCTACTGGAGGCCATTTTCCTCGTAAAAGGCTTGTGTTATGGTGCGATAATTGTGGAGCACAAAACAGAAACCAGATGATGTTAATGTCTATTATTTATTTAGTCTACAAAGGAATTTATCGTTCAATTGATGTGAAATATCTTGTAAATGGACACAGCTGCATGAGCTGTGACCCTGATTTTGGGGGGGATTGAGAGAAAAACGCAAATCTGCGAAAGCGATAACACCTAAAGATCATGAAGCGTTAGTTGCAAGTGCAAAATTCACAACACCTTTTGCTGTAGTATCTATGAATACTGATGACTTTACAGATTTTAAAGACCTTGCTAAAGACTACCTAAATACACTCCTGGAAATGAAAAAAAGAACACATTGACACCGGTGTGTCAGACCCACCATAGTTGCTCCGGACATTGCGAGAGGGCTGTACAAGCAATGATCACACGCACGGCACAGCGGACACACCAGGAAACGCGGTGTTGGCCGTCGAATGGCGCTAGCTGCGCAGCATTTGTGCACTGCCGCCGTCAGTGTCAGCCAGTTTGCCGTGGCATACGGAGCTCCATCGCTGTCTTTAACACTGGTAGCATGCCGCGACAGCGTGGACGTGAACCGTATGTGCAGTTGACGGACTTTGAGCGAGGGCGTATAGTGGGCATGCGGGAGGCCGGGTGGACGTACCGCCGAATTGCTCGACACGTGGGGCGTGAGGTCTCCACAGTACATCGATGTTGTCGCTAGTGGTCGGCGGAAGGTGCACGTGCCCGTCGACCTGGGACCGGACCGCAGCGACGCACGGATGCACGCCAGGACCGTAGGATCCTACGCAGTGCCGTAGGGGACCGCACCGCCACTTCCCAGCAAATTAGGGACACTGTTGCTCCTGGGGTATCGGCGAGGACCATTCGCAACCGTCTCCACGAAGCTGGGCTACGATCCCGCACACCGTTAGGCCGTCTTCCGCTCACGCCCCAACATCGTGCAGCCCGCCTCCAGTGGTGTCGCGACAGGCGTGAATGGAGGGACGAATGGAGACGTGTCGTCTTCTGCGATGAGAGTCGCTTCTGTCTTGGTGCCAATGATGGTCGTATGCGTGTTTGGCGCCGTGCAGGTGACGCCACAATCAGGACTGCATACGACCGAGGCACACAGGGCCAACACCCGGCATCATGGTGTGGGGAGCGATCTCCTACACTGGCCGTACACCACTGGTGATCGTCGAGGGGACACTGAATAGTGCACGGTACATCCAAACCGTCATCGAACCCATCGTTCTACCATTCCTAGACCGGCAAGGGAACTTGCTGTTCCAACAGGACAATGCACGTCCGCATGTATCCCGTGCCACCCAACGTGCTCTAGAAGGTGTAAGTCAACTACCCTGGCCAGCAAGATCTCCGGATCTGTCCCCCATTGAGCATGTTTGGGACTGGATGAAGCGTCGTCTCACGCGGTCTGCACGTCCAGCACGAACGCTGGTCCAACTGAGGCGCCAGGTGGAAATGGCATGGCAAGCCGTTCCACAGGACTACATCCAGCATCTCTACGATCGTCTCCATGGGAGAATAGCAGCCTGCATTGCTGCGAAAGGTGGATATACAGTGTACTAGTGCCGACATTGTGCATGCTCTGTTGCTTGTGTCTATGTGCCTGTGGTTCTGTCAGTGTGAGCATGTGATGTATCTGACCCCAGGAATGTGTCAATAAAGTTTCCCCTTCCTGGGACAATGAATTCACGGTGTTCTTATTTCAATTTCCAGGAGTGTACAAAAGATCTGGCTAAATCTATAATTTCGCACTTCCGCGTTTCCCACGAGAATCCTAGCACAGTGAAAGTGGCATCAGTTTTGGGTCTGGAAGGTGATGTTATGGTATCTTGGAAAAAGTTGATGTATTGAAGAAAGATGCTAATCTTGACAATGTACCGGATATTCATGACTTGCCAAAAATACATTTTAAATAAAAAATCTCACAAGAAAAGCAGAATGATCTTTTGGGAATGATAGATTATATAGAGAAAGAAGACAAGAACTTCTACAGAGCCCTGTTGGAGAATAAAGATGAAGAGGCCTGCAACATTGAGCTGCAGGAAGAAGATGAGGAATAGGACTGCTTGGAGGAGAAAGTACTGTACTGTAAGTTTATTTCGATTACTAAATGCAGATAACTCTGCAGTTAATTTCTCGTATATATATGTGTTTTTAAAATAAAATTGATTTAGCCAAAACGATCAACTGTTTCAAAACGAATTTCGAAAGTGAATAAAAAGTCAAAGTATTGTGTATATAGCTGAGACACCCAAAATAAATTTAGACATCCGATTCAGTTTTTGGTTTTCAGGCAGCTTATACTTACCGATGAAAGAAGAAGCGGAATAAACTGAAGACAAACAACTTTGCTTCAAAAAACCATCCAAAATTTTATTTTATACCTTTTTTACACTAGCCTAGCATTGAAAGAATAAAATGATATGTAAAGCTATTAAACGTTTTCAAAACTACGATGTACTTACCATCTTTCTTTAACATAAACCCTTGACTTACATCCTTTTCACAAACTTTGTAAGGCACTTACAGCGATTTCCAGAAAATGACAGGACGGCACTTACTTCTTCTTCCATATAAGTTTTGTTCCCTTCATACATATTCATAAAAAAACTGTTTTATGTTTTGTAGAAGTATTTTGATATACACATATTTTTTTCATAATTTATTTGAATATTGAAAATTTTATTTTGTGGCACTTACATCCTACTCCATTTTTTGTACACAACTGTGGTTCCACGGAGAGTTATTGGAATATAGGTTTGTAACTTGATGCCTTTTGACGTATTTTCTATAGCTGTTAAAATATGGGAATTCTGCACAGGTAAAGTAGGTAGCATTAGTTTCCCTTTTATTTAATTGAACTAGTTGTACGAAACAAGATTCGTTGTCACTACTGCGTCTATTATCACTTAAAGTGTAAGTATTGCCTTAACCACCGCCTGTGCTTCATCGTTTATTCATTTTATATAATTTGTATTATGTGTATATACGTCATCTCGCAATATCGATGTCTCTGCATACGTTAAGAAATAGTTGTCTATTAGCGTCATGCCGCCACTCCTGTTTTCGGCCGGCGGCGGGCGGCCTAGGCCTACCGATCACCGTTTACCGCCTGGGGAGGTGGGGTACTTCTTTAACCTGATACGTGTTTTGTCCTGTTCTATTCTGTGTATTACTGGGGGCTGCGTTTCGCTGATTTTCATAACAGTTGTTTATGCGTTGGTGTTCATTCCCGTTTCTATACCCTTGTTGTCTATTATCGTCACGACCGCCCCATTTATTCCAACCGTTACGATTGTTTCCTGATGGTGAGCGACGATAATCTAAATTTTAATGTCTATTATATCCCTCTTGGAAAATAAATTTGACGATTTCCCAGTGGTCCATTACCATTATATCCCTGCACCAGTGGGTGTGTATGTAATCCGCATTGCTTTCTGCTGTTATTGTCGTTGTTGTTACTATCGTTACCACGATTATTAAATCCTTCATTTTTCGGTGGACCTGACTGGTTTCTGTTACACTCATTTGAGTTTGGCTACTCCCAAATGAGGTCAATCGAATCCACGACCGCGAGAAAGTACGAGTTTTCCTTTGCTTTTGTCATAATCTGTCTTTGGCGAAACAGTGTTCGTGTGACTACTGTAAGTACTGCTTTTCTGTTTAGATTATCTGCAGAAGGCGGTTTCGAACTAGTTCTTTCAGCGATAAGTTCACAACGAATCTTATCTTGTTTTGCTGTCGTATCACTATCCATTTTAACGAGAATTTTATGTTATCTTTCGTTTATGATCTCTTCATCTGCAGCAACATAAGTTTTTTGTTCCTGGACGCAATTTCCGCCTGTTAAATGAGCCCGCCTCAGCTCTCTTATTTAATCTTCTTATATCCTTATTGATTCGTTCGTACCTGGCTTTCAAAACAGTTTGTCATAAAGTCACAAATTCTGCATCTTGAGTGAGCTCTTGGACATAATTTTCGCAAGCAGTCCTCATTTCATGTACGTATGTTTGAATTGTTGTTAACACTCCAGCTAAGCTTTAACGAGCAATTTTTAACCTAGCGTGCGCTGTTCCTCAACTTGACGTGCACTTTGACTTTGATCTTCACTCGTACTAGGAAGTTCTTAGTCTAGCGGATTGTACATATTAGTAAATTTTGTATTTAATTTGTTGGTTATGTAGCGTCGCAGCTATTACGCGACTGCAGATTTTTGCAGTAAGTTTTGTTACCTTATGGGAATCTGTTTTGGAAGCCTGCACTACAGTAGCGTTCGGGGGCGGTCGACTTGTGGCCTGCCGTATGCGTCATAGCCACACCTGTCGCTAAAGTGGACCGTGAGAATGCTCACTGGGACGCGTACTAAAATCACTTATTCACCTCACCTAAGAAACTAAATAACTATGTTAAATAGTATCTGTTTTATTCCAAATTTGCTTCATGACCTTTTATTATTCAAACAAACTTTGTGTCAAAATTTGATACTACTACCTATAATAGTTTCTGAGATATAAAAATTACCTAAAATACCAAAACCAGACATTTAAGGAATTAAATTAAGTTAGGAACTATAATGGTTTATCATTTGGTATTATTTGAAAACATAATCAGAACTCTCAATGTGCCGAATTAATTAACTGAAATTTTCATATTAAAACTTTAATTTTCATTTTCGTAATATAAAATTCAGACAAAATTATTATTTGTGTCTTATGTCGTTGTGGGCGTAAATGAGAGTGAGCGAGAGTGTGTATGTGGGACATACGTAAATTTCAAGATTAACGTTATGTAATGCATTACGCAATCATAGCATGGGAAAGATGTTTGTACCCACATTGCTGATGACGTATGTCCAAGTGTACTTGTTTTTGTAAGAAGGCAGCCAGAGTAGTTATTTGTAGAGTAATGTTTTCCTAAAGTTATCTCAAGATCAATTTTCGTTTAGTTTCAATTAATAAACGTTATAGTAATAATTGCTTGTCGAAGTGACGCCAATGAATCTGATGTAATGATTAGCTCAGAACAGTTTATGCGCGAATATGATCTTGAAAGATTGATCATACTGGCTGTTCATTTGATCAAGCAGTTAGAGTAAAGTCTTTCCAGCGCTCTGTCAAGTAGTATATGCGCAGTGAGGAACGGCATTCAGACAGTCGTGGACCAGCTGCCGGACGAGAAGGCCATGTTAGACGTGTCCGAAAAAGTTTTGTGTAAATTGAAGAAGTGACCGTTACTTCACGTTCGGTTTATATCGCAGTGCAAGCAGATGCATTTACGGACAGTTCTGTGAAGTTTGGGACATTTTGGAGTGTTTGTTGTAGAGAAAATCGGCCTTTGTGAAGAATTCTGCGTGGCGTGCTCAGTGTGCATTTACTGAACATGTTTTGGCTAGCATCTTCCTTTGAAGAATCCACTGAAAAGGACCGAGAGTGAAACTCATTTCGTAGCAGAGTATTGACTATTAATCTCATAATAATTCGGGTTGGACTTAGTACATTTATGGCTGTTTTGCGTGTAATATATGTTGCATGAACTAGTAATAGATGTGATATCGACGTAAATGAGATCTTGTTGACACCATGACTAAAAGACAATAAAAGAAACATTAGTACCGGGAAGCCGACATTTACAATGACTGAAGGAAGCACGCATTTTTGCCCGTTATTACTAGAGATTTACAGGTTTATTTTGTTAACTGAGCTACGCGGACTATGCAATCGTAAGTATGGACGATGGTTTTCTTCAACGCTGCTCTTAACATCGTTTACACAGTACCTACGAATGCAGAGCAACGGATTGTGAACGAATGCTGTGCTGAGGTAGGTGTGCATTAATTTGCAGCTTTCTTCACTCAGTTATAGCGAACATTTTAGAACCGTTCCGCCGCAGTTGCATATGTCAACTATGTGTTGAAGTTAGTACGTAAGTTTTCGAATTCGTTCGAAAGTGTCCTGACATTTCAGTTTAAGGACATAGACTTTGATCTAAATTACCATGACCAGTTGACGTGTTTGTGATACTCAAATCTGTGTGTAACTCAGTATTAATTTTTATTAATTTCTGTAGGTACTGATACCTGCAAATGGTGATTGTCTAGTGTGCGCATAACCTGAGTTTGTGTGAGTCCGTTCCTTTCACTGAATATCATGCTCGGAAAATGTTCTATGTCTGCTGCATTGTTTCTATCCAAATTATTTTGAAGAGAGGCGTTTCGTATTTAGTACTGTGAATTAACCATTACTACTGTTAGCCATGTGACTTCATTTGGTCTAACATTCTGTCCATTTATTGCAGTTGAGCTCAGTTGTATACTGTTTTTGACTGTCACATTGACATTGCACATTGGACATAATCCCATGAAAGCAATTATTTGAAAACTCAACTCACAGCACACAGCTATACTAATACGATAAGCTTACTTATTACCACCAGACAAGCTGACATAACATTGGTCAAGAAACAAACATTTCGGTGTTGGTGCCCAGCTTTATCACGTTGATGTTGCTGTTTTATATACTGCTTACTATGTTTTTGCCACCAATAAGGAAAACGCATATATAATATTAATAAGGCTGAAGAATCTCAAACACTGCGAGTAAATTGTTTTGGTTAATCATGATTTTGTTCCGTAACCAAGAAACAGTTTGGATAGTAAGAAAAGAAACAGAGAACTGTGTAGCAACAAACGAATTTCTTCAAACCAACTGTTCACCAACGGGTAAGGACTTTTTTATTTCTTACTTTTTGATAATGACACGAAAACAAAGTTTCGACTTTGAGTAACGTTTAGAGTTCCGATTTTATCCGACGTCAGCCTGTGTCATGGTTTAATCTAAAGCGACTTCACCCCAGTTGGTGGCAGGGTTCATCATGTTAAGAACAATGGTGGACCACGGCTTCTTTACTCGTATTTCCCAGAGGTGAAGGACTTCTTTTGGCGCGTGTTAAAATTGTGATTCGGGTGAGATCTAACACAGGACCTTCGGGATGTTCTGAAAGCAAGGAGAATGGTGTGGACGAACAGAGACCTTTATTTTCTAAATTGTATTTCATGCGTCAAAGGAGCAGTCTGATGGAGCCGCAAAGATGATTTACTATGCTTACTTTCCCGACAGTAAAAGCAAAGCCTTCCAGAAACCCTTCAGTGGACGAGCCCACGGCTCTCTGTCCTGAGCAGAACAACTCTTTGCCGGAGAATCTTCTCTCGGTACAGCAGAAGACGCCCACCGACCACTGGCTGCCTCACGCCACCCGGCGCCAGTTCGGGTAATCGCAACACTTTGCGTCTTGCGCCTATAATTCACAGCGCACGTTGCAGCACTCAGAGTGACAAACAATAAATTATTTATTTGAATTACATAAACGCGCGCTGTCAGCTCTTTCGAACACCAAGTAATCATACAATTAATTCACCTCGATGTTCAATGAATACACAACCTTCAGTGTACAAATAATCTAAAATTAGGGAGCAAGGAGGACAGGGAAAGGGTCTGCGGACCGGTGGCGCTGGGTGGGGGTGTGGGTCCACCGGAGAGCGTGCCGAGACAGTCCGCGCGTTTACTACAGGGTGTTTCAAAAATGACCGCTATATTTGAAACGGCAATAAAAACTAAACGAGCAGCGATAGGAATACACCGTTTGTTGCAATATGCTTGGGACAACAGTACATTTTCAGGCAGACAAACTTTCGAAATTACAGTAGTTACAATTTTCAACAACAGATGGCGCTGCGGTCTGGGAAACTCTATAGTGCGATATTTTCCACATATCCACCATGCGTAGCAATAATATGGCGTAGTCTCTGAATGAAATCACCCGAAACCTTTGACAACGTGTCTGGCGGAATGGCTTCACATGCAGATGAGATGTACTGCTTCAGCTCTTCAATTGTTTCTGGATTCTGGCGGTACACCTGGTCTTTCAAGTGTCCCCACAGAAAGAAGTCACAGGGGTTCGTGTCTGGCGAATAGGGAGGCCAATCCACGCCGCCTCCTGTATGTTTCGGATAGCCCAAAGCAATCACACGATCATCGAAATATTCATTCAGGAAATTAAAGACGTCGGCCGTGCGATGTGGCCGGGCACCATCTTGCATAAACCACGAGGTGTTCGCAGTGTCGTCTAAGGCAGTTTGTACCGCCACAAATTCACGAAGAATGTCCAGATAGCGAGATGCAGTAATCGTTTCGGATCTGAAAAATGGGCCAATGATTCCTTTGGAAGAAATGGCGGCCCAGACCAGTAGTTTTCGAGGATGCAACATGGGGCTTTTCGGTTCCCCATATGCGCCAGTTCTGTTTATTGACGAAGCCGTCCAGGTAAAAATAAGCTTCGTCAGTAAACCAAATGCTGCCCACATGCATATCGCCGTCATCAATCCTGTGCACTATATCGTTAGCGAATGTCTCTCGTGCAGCAATGGTAGCGGCGCTGAGGGGTTGCCGCGTTTGAATTTTGTATGGATAGAGGTGTAAAATCTGGCGCACGAGACGATACGTGGACGTTGGCGTCATTTGGACCGCAGCTGCAACACGGCGAACGGAAACCCGAGGCCGCTGTCGGATCACCTGCTGCACTAGCTGCGCGTTGCCCTCTGTGGTTGCCATACGCGGTCGCCCTACCTTTCCAGCATGTTCATCCGTCACGTTCCCAGTCCGTTGAAATTTTTCAAACAGATCCTTTATTGTATCGCTTTTCGGTCCTTTGGTTACATTAAACCTCCGTTGAAAACTTCGTCTTGTTGCAACAACACTGTGTTCTAGGCGGTGGAATTCCAACACCAGAAAAATCCTCTGCTCTAAGGAATAAACCATGTTGTCTACAGCACACTTGCACGTTGTGAACAGCACACGCTTACAGCAGAAAGACGACGTACAGAATGGCGCATCCACAGACTGTGTTGTCTTCTATATCTTTCACATCACTTGCAGCGCCATCTGTTGTTGAAAATTGTAACTACTGTAATTTCGAAAGTTTGTCCGCCTGAAAATGTACTGTTGTCCCAAGCATATGCAACAAACGGTGTATTTCTATTGCTGCTCGTTTAGTTTTTATTACCGTTTCAAATATACCGGTCATTTTTGAAACACCCTGTATAAACACTGTGTCCAGGTGATGCAGTGGTTAACGCAACTGTCTAGTAAGCAGTTCGATATTTTCAGCAGTAAATAGAAATATTAAAAAAGGTAGGAAGATTTTTCTGTTTAGCAAAAGTGACAAAAAGCAGATTTCAGAGTACTTGTCGGCTCAACACAAAAGTTTTGTCTCAAGTACAGATAGTGTTGAGGATCAATGGACAAAGTTCAAAACCATCGTACATTATGCATTAGATGAGTATGTGCCAAGCAAGATCGTTAGAGACGGAAAAGAGCCACCGTGGTGCAACAACCGAGTTAGAAAACTGCTGCGGAAGCAAAGGGAACGTCACAGCAAACATAAATATAGCCAAAGCCTTGCAGACAAACAAAAATTACGCGAAGCGAAATGTAGTGTGAGGAGGGCTATGCGAGAGGCGTTCAATGAATTCGAAAGTAAAGTTCTATGTACTGACTTGGCAGAAAATCCTAAGAAATTTTGGTATTATGTCAAAGCGATAGGTGGATCAAAACAAAATGTCCAGACACTCTGTGACCAAAATGGTACTGAAACAGAGGATGACAGACTAGAGGCCAAAATACTAACTGTCTTTTTCCAAAGCTGTTTCACAGAGGAAGACTGCACTGTGGTTCCTTCTCTAGATTGTCGCACAGATGACAAAATGGTAGATATCGAAATAGACGACAGAGGGATAAAGAAACAATTAAAATCGCTCAAAAGAGGAAAGCCCGCTGGACCTGATGGGATACCAGTTCGATTTTACACAGAGTACGCGAAGGAACTTGCCCCCCCTCTTCCAGTGGTGTACCGTAGGTATTTAGAAGAGCGTAGCGTTCCAAAGGATTGGAAAAGGGCACAGGTCATCCCCGTTTTCAAGAAGGGACGTCGAACAGATGTCCAGAACTATAGACCTATATCTCTAACGTCGATCACTTGTAGAATTTTCGAACACGTATTATGTTCGAATATAATGACTTTTCTGGAGACTAGAAATCTACTCTGTAGGAATCAGCATGGATTTAGAAAAAGACATTGAAGTGAAATCCAGCTCGCGCTATTCGTCCACAACACTCAGATGGTCGTAGACACGGGTTCCCAGGTAGATGCCGCGTTTCTTGCCTTCAGCAAGGCGTTCGATACAGTTCCCCACAGTCGTTTAATGAACAAAGTAAGAGCACATGGACTCTCAGACCAATTTTGTGATTGGATTGAAGAGCTCCTAGATAACAGAACGCAGCATGTCATTCTCAATGGAGAGAAGTCTTCCGAAGTAAGAGTTATTTCACGTGTGTCGCAGGGGAGTGTCGTAGGACCGTTGCTATTCACAATATACATAAATGATCTTGTGGATAACATCGGAAGTTCACTGAGGCTTTTTGCGGATGATGCTGTGGTACATAGAGAGGTTGTAACAATGGGAAATTGTACTGAAATGCAGGAACAAGACTTTTGGTCAGGTGATACAGGGTTATAAATACAAAATCAAATAAGTGCAATGCAGGAGTAGGTTTAAAAATGAATAAAAAATAGGAGTGAGGGTTAGCTACTAGAAACACCATAGCGAACTCATTATTGTGGCCAAGATAGACACGAAGGCCACGCCTACTATAGTAGTACAAGTTTATACGAAGTTCAGCAGATGACGAATAAATTGATAAAAGTATGATGAGATAAAAGAAACTATTCAGATAGTGAAGGGAGGCAAAAATTTTATAGTCATGGGTGACTGAAATTTGATAGTAGGAAAAGGAAGAGAAGCAAACGTAGTAGGTGAATGAATGAGGAAGCCGCCTGGTGTAATTTTGCACAGAGCATAACTTAATCATAGCTAACACTTGGTTCAAGAATCATGAAAGAAGGTTGTATACGTGGAAGAAGCCTGGAGATACCAGAAGGTAACAGATATATTACATAATGGTAAGTCAGAGATTTAGGAATCAGGTTTCAAATTGTAAGGCATTTCCAGGAGTAGACGTGGACTCTGAACACAATCTATTGGTTATGAACTGTAGATTAAAACTAAAGAAATTGCAAAAAGGTGGGAACTTAAGGAGATGGGACCTGGATAAACTGACTAATCCAGAGGTTGTACAGAGTTGCATGGAGAGCTTTAGGGAACGATTGACAAGAATGGGGGAAAGAAATACAGTAGAAGAAGAATGGGTAGCTTTGAGGGATGAAGTAGTGAAGGCAGCAGAGGATCAAGTAGGCAAAAGACGGGGGATAGTAGAACTCCTTGGGTAACAGAAGAAATATTGAATTTAATTGATGAAAGGAGATAATATAAAACTGCAGTAAATGAAGCAGGCAAAAAGGAATACAAACGTCTCAGAAATGAGATGGACAGGACGTGCAATATGGCTAAGCAGGGATGGCTAGAGGACACATGTAAGGATGTAGAGGCTTATCTCACTAGGGGTAAGAAAAATACTGCCTACATGAAAATTAAAGAGACCTTTGGAGATAAGAGAACCACTTGTATGAATATCAACTCAGATGGAAACCCAGTTCTAAGCAAAGAACAGAAAGCAGAAAGGTGGAAGGAGTATATAGAGGGTCTATACAAGGGCGATGTACTTGGGGACAAAATTATGGAAATGGAAGAGGATGTAGATGAAGAGTTTGACAGAGCACTGAAAGACCTAACCCGAAAGAAGACCCCGGGAGTAGACAACATTCCATTAGAACTACTGACCGCCTTGGGAGAGCCAGTCCTGACAAAACTGTACCATCTGGTGAGCAAGATGCATGAGACAGGCGAAATACCCTCAGACTTCAAGAAGAATATAATAATTCCAATCCCAAAGAAAACAGATGTTGACAAATGTGAAAATTACCAAACTATCAGTTTAATAAGTCACGGCTGCAAAATACTAACGGGAATTTTTTACAGACGAATGGAAAAACTGGTAGAAGCCGACCTCGGGGAAGATCAGTTTGGATTCCGTAGAAATATTGGAACACGTGAGGCAATACTGACCCTACGACTTATCTTAGAAGATAGATTAAGGAAAGGCAAATTCACGTTTCTACCATTTTTAGACTTAGAGAAAGCTTTTGAGAATGTTCACTGGAATACTCTCTTTCAAATTCTGAATGTGGCAGAGGTAAAATACAGGGAGCGAAAGGCTATTTAAAATTGTACAGAAAGCAGATGGCAGTTATAAGAGTCGAGGGACATGAGAGGGACGTAGTCGTTATGTTATTCAAATGTTATTCAATCTGTGTGTTGAGCGAACAGTGAAGGAAACAAAAGAAAAATTCGGAGTATGTATTAAAATCCAGGGAGAAGAAATAAAAACTTTGAGGTTCGCCGATGACATTGTAATTCTGTCAGAGACAGCAAAGGACTTGGAACGGAATGGACAGTGTCTTGAAAGGAGGATATAAGATGAACATCAACAAAAGCAACACGAGAATAACGGAATGTAGTCGAATTAAGTTGGGTGATGCTGAGGGAATTAGATTAGGAAATGAGACTCTTAAAGTAGTAAATGAGTTTTGCAATTTGGGGAGCAAAATAACTGATGACGGTCGAACTAGAGAGGATATAAAATATAGACTGGCAATGGCAAGGAAAGCGTTTGGGAAGAAGAGAAATTTGTTAACATCGAGTACAGATTTAATTGTCAGGAAGTAGTTTCTGAAAGTATTTGTATGTAGTGTAGCCGTGTATGGAAGTGAAACATGGACGATAAATAGTTTGGACAAGAAGAGAACAGAAACTTTCGTAATGTGGTGCTACTGAAGAATGCTGAAGATTAGATGGGTAGATCATATAACTAATGAGAAGATATTGAATAGAAATGGGGAGAAGAGGAGTTTGTGGCACAACTTGACTAGAAGAAGGGATCGGTTGGTAGGACGTGTTCTGAGGCATCAAGGGATCACCAATTTAGTATTGGAGGACAGCGTGGAGGGTACAAATCGTAGAGGGAGACCAAGAGATGAATATACTAGCAGATTAAGAAGGATGTATATTGCAGTAGGTACTGGGAGATGAAGAAGCTTGCACAGTATAGAGTAGCATGGAGAGCTGCATCAAACCAGTCTCAGGACTGAAGACCACAACAACAACAACAAATATCCTTTACACGGTGTTTCTAAAATAAATTTAGAAAATTGTTGGGTTGATAGAGCGGGTCGTAAGAAGCAAATTTCACACAACAACCTATTTCCGCAATCCTTAGCGATCGGCCCTAGACATCACTTAACAATGTCAAGCGCCTCAAGGTAGACGTACTACCCACCATTCGAGTCAACATGGTAACACGTCCAGAGGCCAACGTTTCCAGTTTCTTTGTGGCGTCATGGTAAAAAGTGATGTGGGGTTGACGTTTCATGACCTTCATTTGTAGGCAGTTGCAAAAACTGTTGTAAATTGCGCCCTCCTGCTTGAATTCACGCTTGCAACGACGCCTGAGTGATTGTCGCTTACTTCGAAGCACCCTGGCAAAGTGATTGCATCAGAAGCTGATCCGTCTCGATAGATGTTTCCTAAACAACAGGTTACATGTGTCCTCAGACAAAAAAAAATCCAGTGGCGTCAGGTTAGGGGAATGTGCATGCCATTGCCACCAGCCCATCGTACCCTTCCCAGTTCTCATCAAAGGGCTCAGTCGAATGATTTCGCACCTTAAGAGCGAAGTGCGCAGGTGCACCATCGTTCTGGTACCACATGCACCTTCGCATGTTGTATAGGACCTTTTCCAATAACTCTGGTAGCGTTATTCCTAAAAATCTTGACTTTCTGTTTGCGTTCAGTTGTCGGGGGAACATGTATGAACCAATCACTTTATCGCCTATCAAATCAGCCCAAATGTTGATGGCGAAGCGCTCTTCGAGACCACGAAAAAAGGTTCCCACGTATGTTGATTGAGGCTGTTGAACATACCTTCCTTTGTAAAGAATGTCTCATCTGCAAAAAGAACGAAGTGTAGAAATTCAGGCTGGATGGCACACTTCTGGAAAAAAAAACCAACTGGCAGAAATCAGTGCTATGCGGGAATTCTTCTGTGTTAAGGGCTTGAACTTTCTGAAGGCAGTGAGGATGCAAATGAGCTTCATTACACTGCCGGCCGCGGTGGCCGAGCAGTTCTAGGCGCTTCAATCCGGAACCACGCGGCTACTACGGTCGCAGGTTCAAATCCTGCCTCAGGCATGGATGTGTGTGATATGCTTAGGTTAGTTAGGTTTAAGTAGTTCTAAGTCTAGGGGACTGATGACCTCAGATGTTAAGTTCCTTAGTGCTTACAGCCATTTGAACCACTTTTTCATTTCACACACTCCCGACCGTGGATTGGCTTACACTCACTTCTCGAACAACAAGCCGTGTGCAGGGTAGAGTCTCCTCTTCACGCTCTGTTGTACGCACTTTATGCTGACAACTGCTTCCGTCCTGCCTACGGACCTGTATCACGAAACGACGACACCTTGTCGGTGGACAACTCACCTCAAGTGCACCTGTCTTTCTTAGGGACCTGCAGATGGCAGTGAACGTGCGTCGATGTGGCACTACGATTCGGAAAGCGCTGAACGTACAACTGTTGGACAGCGAGAGCATTTCCACCTGCCACCCCGTAAGCACAGTGCATTTCTGCCCTTTTGTCCCAATAAAAGTGGTCAATTTATGGACCGTTTCGCACATAACCAAACCTAAGATTGTCCTCTTTCTTGACTTGCTGACGCTGGGCGAACCAGACTCTGCGGTGTGCGCAGGTGCTGCCTTCTGTGCGACGGTGCAAATGACTGTCACTGCCAAACACGGCGCACTCGCGTCCCAGCAAACGCTGAAAGGAACTCCGTGGCGTTGTCCCGCCCAGAATACATGCTACCGTTTCGACTCGTATGGAGGACTGTACGCCTACTTTTTCGGTCCACGCTACGCTGTTAAATGAAGCCTAGTGCCGAACGTTAATGGTTGCGGGTATGGGTTGCTATGTGAAAGTTGCTTCTTCCACTCTACCAGCCCTCTGTGTTTTACACTCATTTTAGAAACACCCTGTATAATCCGAGCGAACACGATGCAGTATCAACAGTGGTGTGGGCAATGCTCAAGAAGCATATGAAGCAAGTAGTGTTGAAGTATGTAAACTACAATTGAGCGACAAATCTTAACTGACATAAATGAAAAAAAATGAATCCCATGCTTCTTTACTGAGCGTAAGGGAACGATGCGGGAGACCCGCACCGCCTTAGTAGTCAAGGTCCTAGTGGAGGTGGTTTGCCGTTGCCTTCCTCCGACCGTAATTGGGATGAATGATAATGATGAAGACGACACAACAACACCCAGTCATCTCGGGGCAGGAAAAATCCCTGACCCCACCGGGAATCGAACCCGGGACCCCGTACTCGGGAAGCGAGAACGCTACCGCGAGACCACGAGGGGCGTACAACTGAAACAAATAGGTTGGTGCATAAGGTCTCCCCCCCTCCCCCCCTTCCCTCCGTCGGAGCTTCGAGTCCTCCCTCGGGCATGTGTGTGTGTGTGTGTGTGTGTGTGTGTGTCGTCCTTAGCGTAAGTTAGATTAAGTAGTATGTAAGCTTAGGGTCCGATGACCTCAGCAGTTGGGTCCCATAAGACCTTACCACAAATTTCCCAAGTTGCCTAAGTCTTGGAGTTTTTGGTTGGCATTCTGTAACACATTTAACGTCCTAACTTTGTTCTTGTGGTGACGTATTGAATGTTGCATATTTGAACGTTACGAAGAGTGTTTTGTAAGCGGTAGAAAACGGAGCGTCAAACAGTAAAAGTCTAACGTTTGCGACATTTTATTCGCTTTTTATGTTGATAGGACGGACAGGGGGGGGGGGGGGGAGGGGGGGATAGAATGCGGATGCTGCTCGTAACATCTCTGCCGTTTCAATTATTTTTCGTTTCGAGGTGAATTATTCCCGGTTTCGGTGGGAACGTTCACTAGTTGGGGAAAAACGAAAATATGTAGATTTAATTTTAACATTATGCGGATAACGGCCATTGCTGCATTTGCCTAAAGTAGCATAGGCAAAACACAATAAATCTAAATCGGCATGGTCAGAGGGTGATTTACACCATTTAAGTGCTGAAAAAGACTGCATGGGTGTTCATTGCTTTAATTCAAAGTAACAAAAATTAGTGGGCGAGCATATATGCATTTTTGCTTGAAAATTATCAGGTGCCTCATCGAGCATACCTATAAAATACCTTGGTTCGTGACGATGTGCGGCGCCTTTGTGTTACCTACAGTTAAAGATATTGTAGGTTGAGAACTAACAAAAAAGTGCAGGCAGTCTCCTGTGAGAATCTACAACGACAATTTTGTACACGTCGTGGCACAAAGAAGCTGTTGTTTGCTATTAAATGCTTCCAGAGGTACGTCCATTGAAGCTGCCCTTTGTTGTCGAAAACTGATACGCTTTTAGGTCACAATACAAACCAAACTACCAAGAAGACTGCACCAAGTATTGGTACTGCACTCTGCTGATTTCGCTGAGGAGCTGCTTGTGTTGCACCCTCGAAAATTTACCTTCCACCCGCTTTAATGGACAACCATCAGCAAAATGCCCTTCACACATAGTTTGGCGATATCTTTCACTGCAAACTATAAGTTTCAACATGCATGAAATCTAAAAACTATTAGAGCATTCTCAGACAGTTTTAGATGTACTTTAGATGTGATTAATTTCTCACTTACGTTTACCTGATTTGTTCAATAAACTAATGAAGGAACATTACAATTGGCTAATAATACTGAAGTAAAATTTATCATCATAGCGATAGAGCAAAAGTCTATTTTTATGAAAGAAAGTATATGTAACACGAGGTTGCCAAAGTCGTCACGAATTAGCCATATCTCAGACACTTTCAACCTCGAAACGTCCTGTGTGTACGTGCAGTCCACAGTCATCGGGTTAGTTCAATGACATTCCAGGACCTTCCTACTATGCAAGCTGAATTCCGAGCAGAAAGGAACTGCGCTGATCAAGTCTTATCACTGACAACAATTATTGGAGCAGGATACTAAATAAAGCAGAAAACAACAATTCCTTTCGCTGATTAGGTGGAGCATATGACATGGTTTGGCAGCATGGGCTGTTTAATAAATTAGTATGACTTGTTCCATGTAGACTGACAACCATACTAAGTGAAAAGATGACGCTTAGAAAAACGTTTACTGTAGCTCTGACAAAAGACAATAGCTGTCCAAAAGCGTTGAACAATGGCTTACCACAGGAATCCATCCTTGGTTGTCTCTTGTTTAATTTATACACCAATGGCCAGAAATGGCAACAGTTTATGCAGAGAAATGAAATTTCGGGAATATGTTTTTTTAAGATGACATATTTGAGTGCATAACTTTGCAAGAACACGGGAGGATTACCTCCGAGATGAGCCGTTACAAATGTTAAATACTGGTACGTTAATAGCCTGTGTAGTCGCCAAAATGTTGAATGCAAACATGCAAACGTGCATCCATTGTGTTGTACAGGCGCTGGGTGTCAGTTTGTGGGATGGAGCTCCACGCCTGTTGCACCTGGTCGGTCGATACAGGGACGGCTGTTGCCTCGCTAACTGCGGTGTGCAATATTCTACAGACAGTCGCTTGCTGTCTACGCAACGCAGCAATCAACAACTGTACTACAACAATTTAATCCGAAACTGTAACAGAAAGTCATGATTTTTTTCTCACCAGTATTCAAGAGAGACGAAACTGGAAACTAACAAACAGAAATAAGTGGTGATGTACGCACTGTTGTGCTGGACGAAACAACACTCGTCGCCATTGAGATTGGTTCTTAGATTTACTTCTGGAGGAAGACCGAGTTTATATTATAAGACACAGAAAATATTAGATTACACCGCATATTAGATACTTCCTAGCAAACTAATACTGAGTTCAGGAATGAGACTCAAACTCAGGACCTTTACCGTTTGCGGGCAAGCGCTCTGCCGACTAAGTTACTCGAACACGGCTCACGACCCTTCCTCACACCTTCACTTCCGCCAGTACATCGTCCGCTACGTTCGAAATTTCACAGAAGTTCTCCGGCGAAACTTACGAGAGTAGCACTGCTACAAGAAAAGATATTGCAGAAACATACCTTAACCACTGCTTGAGGTACTTTTCCAGAATGAATTTTCACTCTGCAGCGGAGCGTACGCTGATATGGAACTTCCTGGCAGATTTAAACTGTGTGCCGGACCTAGATTGGAACTCGGGACTTTGCTATGAGGACGGGAGGTGAGCGATGCTTGGGTAGCTCAGTCGGCAGAGCACTGGCCCGCGAAAGGCAAAGGTCCCTAGTTCGAGTCTCGGTCTGGCACAGAATTTTGATCTGACAGGAAGTTTTATATCAGCGTTCACTGAGCTGCAGAGTGAAAATTCGTTGTGGACACTTTATGAAAACTTGAACAAACCGATATAAAAGAGGCATTCAAAAAGAAGCAAGTCTGGAATGCGCAAATCGGTGACAGGAGAGTAATATCGTGGAGTGTGTAACGAGGCGTGATTCCGACCAGAGCGTGGAAGTTCACAGCCCGTCGCTAGAGGGCTCGCGTGCAAGTTACACGACTATACAGAGCTAGCAGCAGCACGCATCAATCGTCCAACATTACCAGTTGCATTGCAAACAGTGACGTGGAGGCGTCAAAAGAAGAGCAAAGAGGTTGTTCGTTTTCTGACAGTGGAAGGAGTAGGAGGAATGGACATTCATCGACGAATGTCACAAGTGTACGGCAAACACTGCATGTCCCTTACAAGGGTCAAGGCGTGGCACAAGCGCTTCAGGGAAGGACGGCTGTCGTTAGCCGATCATGCACTGTCTGGAGCACCACACTGCGTTACCGACGACATCGTCCAGCTGGTGGGTGCACTCATACCCAGGACCGCCGAGTGACAGAGAAAGCCATCGCCGCCGTGGTCGGATTGAGCGTCGGAAGTTTTGACACCTTCATGAAGGAACGACTGCACATGCGCCAAATGTGTGCCCAGTGGGTGTCCCACAGTCTTCAACCACACCAGCAAGCATGTCCTATGGCTCAGTGTCTTGCGCATCTGCAGCGCTATACTCGGGAAGGGAATGCTTTCCTGGCATGAGTGGTGGCAGGAGATGAGTCCTGGTGTCATCCCTTCGAACCAGAATCAAAACGACAAAGTGTCCAGTGGAAGCACTCAGGGTCACCACCAAAAAAAAAAAAAAAAAGCCAAGGTCATCCACACGAGTGCAGGAAAGGTAATGCTGACGTTCTTCTTTGACCAATATCGCTCCCTTCTGGTTCACTTCCTGCAGCATGGGACAACAGTGAATGCCCAACGTTACTCGCAAACTCCGACCACCCTTCGCCAAGCGATCAGATCCAAACGACCAGGCAGTCTCACCCATGGGGTCACTCTGCTCCGCGACGATCCCAAGCCTCGTACGGCCAACACAATCGCGGCACTCCTGCAGAAATTCAAATGGGAGGTTCTCGGCCACCCTCCATACAATCCGGACCTCTCTCTCTGTGAGTACGCCATTTTTGGTCCCCTTAAAAAGGATTTGAGGGGCAAACGATTCACCTCGGACGACCACGTCCAGCTGTACGTGCGGAACTGGTTAACATCGCAGCTCCGGGATTTTTATGCGACAGTCATTGACCACCTTGTGTCGCAGTGGGACAAGTGTCTCAACAACCAGGGCCAATACGTGTAATGTATAGGTACTGGTTTCTGTTATTATGACTCTGGCTCGCCTTTTTTTTTTTTTTTTTTTTGAACGCCCCTTATACTTAACTTTGAAACAATCCATGACCTCAGGAATGTCATTTGTATTTGTTGCTGTCGCTGAGCACTAATATATCACTCGATGCAGTATAAGATAATAGTTTCGTCTCTAAATGTAAAACTGACTATAAACTTCACTACATAGTTTTTTCTGGCACAGCTCTCGCACTGCTGGCTCTGTAGCGAGAGGATGCTGTCGTCTTCGGTGATGACTGCGCAGTGGGAGTGGCACTCCGCTGTAACGCAAGCAAGCATTCTGCGGCGGTGGCGTGTGGAAACTCTTGAGCGCGCATCTACGCCGACGTTTCCCATTTGTCGTTGCGTCTGGCAGAGAGGGTGTTTACTTATGGCTCCGTCGAGAGGTAGAACTTCGCCTCGGAACCTCATTCTTTGGACAAAACGACACACTTCAGTACATGGTCAACGCAAACTGTTACAGATATTATCATTAAAATGCTGTATCATCCACTACTTGTAATAGCGATAAACGTGTCGCCAGTTACCACAGGCCAAGACTAGAGAGAACACAATTAAAATAATCATGACAAGAACAAAACAATAAGAGAAAGGAAAAAAAACTAAAGAAAATGAGAATGGAATAGCATCGGAAAGAGACAAATGTTCAGCTGAGAAGTTCGAGGCTCAGGAATAGGAGAAGAAGCCATTTGGTGGTAAAAAGTACTTCTTTTGTTCAGGCTGCGATATTGAGCAAAGTTGGGCAAACGTTGGAGATGTACAACAGTAACCAATACTACAGATTGGCACAGTCAAGAGTCCGTATCGCTGAACTGAAGCACGAGCAGCATATCGCTCCGACAGCTACTGGAACATTCCACTAGAACGATCAAGTGACAGTCAGCAGGGCTCACAGCGTCCAAGTGTTACTAGATTAGAAATAAGCAATGAGCCAGATCTATTGAAAGATATAATTTTTTTTACACTGAGTGACTGTGAGATTCTGATTACAATACAATAGTCTAATAATAGTATAAAAGTGTAAGTGAATACATGACTAATTTAAACAATAAATTTATTATTAGAGCTATATTTTAATTTAATAATAATTGTTTATTTTATTATGGGGCAATAACAATTTCCCTTACAACACTTAGCAATAATCTTTATATAAATGGAAACGTCAGGTTCAAAACTGGTTCAAAAAAAATGGTTCAAATGGCTCTGAGCACTATGGGACTTAACAGCTGTGGTCATCAGTCCCCTAGAACTTAGAACTACTTAAACCTAACTAACCTAAGGACATCACACACATCCATGCCCGAGGCAGGATTCGAACCTGCGACCGTAGCAGTCGCACGGTTCCGGACAGCGCGCCTAGAACCGCGAGACCACCGCGGTCGGCAAAACTGGTTCAAATGGCTCTAAGCACTATGGGACTTATCTTTTGTGGTCATCGGTCCCCTAGAACTTAGAACTGTTTAAATATAGCTAACCTAAGGACATCACACACATCCATGCCCGAGGCAGGATTCGAACCTGCGACCATAGCAGTTGCGTGGTTCCAGACTGTAGCGCCTAGAACCGCTCGGCCACTCCTGCCGGCGAAACGTCAGGTGATTTGTCTCAACTCTGCTATGTTATAAAATGGAAGAAATGACAGATAACATCGATAGGTAAAACATTAAAATAGGTCACTGATAGGTTAAATGCTAATAATACAGAAATAGAGAATAAAATCTGAAAGGTCTATGACGAAATGCATTTATAGAGAACATGCCAAGGGCTTCAGGAAAAATTGATTATAATACAGAAATACTGTATACTCAAATTAAACGAAGTCAGAGAAAGAAGTATTCAACTAAAAATGATACAAATTGGCGCAAGAACTTAGTAGTTTTTAGATCAAACCTGTTAACAACGAATGGGAAAATATCAGTGAAGTTAAGTGGGATGTACATGAAAAGGTAGATGTAGTGATGGAAGAATTCCTAGAGTCATCGCATGAAGTAAAATCCACTTCTACCAAAACACACGAGAATATTTTAGAAAGAATAAAATACAACATCATGGGGTGAAGCTGAAATTATAAGAGAACAAAGAGAAATTGGCAAGACAGCAATAGATAATGTGAAGTTACAGTGTAGCGTTTACACGACTACTGAGATTGGGAGGTTGTGTGGCGGCGCGGTTCTTTCCGTCCCTTTACGACGGACCTGCACCTACCTGTGAACATTGTCTCAGCAGATCATCAGTAGGAAAGCCGAGTGAAACCTACTGTATTTCGACGTAAACCAGGCTGCAATTAAAGTCACTAATCTACGTTTTGGGAGAAAGTTTTCACACAAATGAAAGGTTGGAGATTTTGTCCTCAATTAATATATTCTGAAACTTAGGTCAACAAGTATCACTGCCAAGCCCGTGCTAGTCTTAACTCAGTCACTCATAATCCCTTTCACTCACGTTAGCAAGTTTATGGTGTTGCATTTCCCGAAAACGTAATAGCTACAAAAATACTGATTACTAATGCTCGCCAAATATTAAGTCTGTCGGTACCAAATGCAGTCACAGTTTTTAGCCACCGACCTGCTCAATACGCCACGTGGAATATATGTCTTTTTTCGTCACAAAATGCACTTAAAATTTCCGAAATTTCTACACGCCCATCGGAATAATTATGCTGTCACTTTACCACACTTTTGATGTATGAAACACTGCTAGATCCGGCAACTTATCGTTTCCATCGGAACTCCTACTACACACGTCCGAACTGTTTCATGGCTAGGCTACCACTCTTCTCTAGAATACTCTTAAGTCTTCTCTACCAGCAGAGAAAGGCACGCGAAGAATATTGCTTTACCATTGGTCTGTTTACTCAACAGCCAATAGCAAAACAACATTCTCCCGCGTCAATCGGCGCTTTTCATCAATAACCAATCGAAAAATAGTAAACCTAACGACGTCACTTTTTACCGACGTAATTGTCTAATATGCTGAAGTTTTGCTAATGCATAAAGTTATTTACTATTGTTATTTATACCTGAATTAACTTTGCCTTTACCATAAACTTACTTTACAAATCTATTCTACAAAAATCCCCTTTGTTCATATCCATACTTCTTCGAAATGTTCCCTCACTAAATCCTACTACACAACTCGTTAAATAATTATCTTCATATTAACCTTAAACCACAGTCACGCATCATTCATACTGATAAAACACATTTATAACAATTTACATACACAAAAAGACATAATAACCCTTTATGAAAATACTAGAACAGTTCATAAAAACATTCTATTACTTTAGTGCACTCCAGTGGGCACAATGAAACTAAAATCACAGTCCCCCTATCCAACATTGTCCTCTATCGGTAGATACATAAACTATGTGTGCGCGTCCAGTCTCGAATCACCATCTGTCACTATCCAGCTCTGAGTCACATCTCCCACTTAACCGCTCCAAGGCAGGATCGTTATACGGCGCTACGCCTCAGTTGGATACAATAGCTCAAAATATTGTAAAGAGGAACAGAGGAGGGTGTCTGAAGAGAGAAGTAGACCATCTACAGTTAAAGTTATCCAGCAGTTATCTGTGGACTGCAGTATTAGGGACCCTTTTAAAGTTAATGGCAATATATAAATATCATAGATTTATTGAAGAAAATCATGACATGATCTCTCATTCGAAAATCTAGCAATGCATAAAATTTTTATTCAGAGTGATGTGAAATGTATCAATACAAAAAGGAATCCCACATCTCCAGTTAAAAAAATCACAGAACATTGAAATCTCTAAATAGTTATTCGATCAAATATGTCTGCTCTGTTCTACTTTTATGGAAAATTCCTACCTGTACAGTTTCTTAGAGACAGTCTTTAAATTTGTTACATTTTCCTAATTAGATCGTTTTATCCACAGTGCTACTTCAGATTATAATATGACACATGATTTCAGAGTTTGAATGCATTTTTAGCAAAATTGGCAATAACTTTAAATACACTCCTGGAAATTGAAATAAGAACACCGTGAATTCATTGTCCCAGAAAGGGGAAACTTTATTGACACATTCCTGGGGTCAGATACATCACATGATCACACTGACAGAACCACAGGCACATAGACACAGGCAACAGAGCATGCACAATGTCGGCACTAGTACAGTGTATATCCACCTTTCGCAGCAATGCAGGCTGCTATTCTCCCATGGAGACGATCGTAGAGATGCTGGATGTAGTCCTGTGGAACGGCTTGCCATGCCATTTCCACCTGGCGTCTCAGTTGGACCAGCGTTCGTGCTGGACGTGCAGACCGCGTGAGACGACGCTTCATCCAGTCCCAAACATGCTCAATGGGGGACAGATCCGGAGATCTTGCTGGCCAGGGTAGTTGACTTACACCTTCTAGAGCACGTTGGGTGGCACGGGATACATGCGGACGTGCATTGTCCTGTTGGAACAGCAAGTTCCCTTGCCGGTCTAGGAATGGTAGAACGATGGGTTCGATGACGGTTTGGATGTACCGTGCACTATTCAGTGTCCCCTCGACGATCACCAGTGGTGTACGGCCAGTGTAGGAGATCGCTCCCCACTCCATGATGCCGGGTGTTGGCCCTGTGTGCCTCGGTCGTATGCAGTCCTGATTGTGGCGCTCACCTGCACGGCGCCAAACACGCATACGGCCATCATTGGCACGAAGGCAGAAACGACTCTCATCGCTGAAGACGACACGTCTCCATTCGTCCCTCCATTCACGCCTGTCGCCACACCACTGGAGGCGGGCTGCACGATGTTGGGGCGTGAGCGGAAGACGGCCTAACGGTGTGCGGGACAGTAGCCCAGCTTCATGGAGACGGTTGCGAATGGTCCTCGCCGATACCCCAGGAGCAACAGTGTCCCTAATTTGCTGGGAAGTGGCGGTGCGGTCTCCTACGGCACTGCGTAGGATCCTACGGCCTTGGCGTTCATCCGTGCGTCGCTGCGGTCCGGTCCCAGGTCGACGGGCACGTGCACCTTCCGCCGACCACTGGCGACAACATCGATGTACTGTGGAGACCTCACGCCCCACGTCTTGAGCAATTCGGCGGTACATCCACCCGGCCTCCCGCATGCCCACTATACGCCCTCGCTCAAAGTCCGTCAACTGCACATACGGTTCACGTCCACGCTGTCGCGGCATGCTACCAGTGTTAAAGACTGCGATGGAGCTCCGTATGCCGCGGCAAACTGGCTGACACTGACGGCGGCGGTGCACAAATGCTGCGCAGCTAGCGCCATTCGACGGCCAACACCGCGGTTCCTGGTGTGTCCGCTGTGCCGTGCGTGTGATCATTGCTTGTACAGCCCTCTCGCAGTGTCCGGAGCAAGTATGGTGGGTCTGACACATCGGTGTCAATGTGTTCTTTTTTCCATTTCCAGGAGTGTATTTGAGTGTAGACGTAACTTTAATATTTGGACCTTCAATTTTATTATTATTATAAAACGTATGCCAGTTTCACATTACTTCAGAGAGACAAATACAGTACAATACAACTCGCACATTATTTACAAATTTATAGACTTATTATTTACGTAATTTATCACATCTGCATTAGAAGTCCTAGGGGCTTCCAGTGCAATAACTTTGAGCGCACTCTTCTTACGCCTGTCTGATTGTCTTGGAAAGCCACAGATGCGCCCTGCAGTGGGAGTCTTCCCTCATCTACATGGTAGATTACCGCATCACCCATGGTTGGTCCGGACACCGTTACGTGTACTCCGCGTCTTCGAGGGCAGATCAAGTTTCCATGGTTTGTTTTTGGCATGGAGAAAACTGTGGGCCTATGGTAAGAGTGAAATGAAAAATGAAATGATTGTATGGCACTGATGGCCGGACCTGGAAGACGCCCCACTTGGCGACTTGCGTATCGATGATGATCAGATGATGAAGAACACAACACAACACCCAGTGCCCGAGCAGTCCGAGCAGAGAAAATCTGTGACACAGCCGGCAATAGAATCGGGCCCACTGCATAGCTGTCAGACGTGGTGACCACCCCGAAAAAGGGGGAAGACTCTAGTGTAGTATTATTATACCGCTCTAGCCTCCAAGCTTCATGGAGCTTGAAGTTACTGTCTGCCAGTTTGCTAGCAGTTCTGAGTGGGAGATGTCTGGGTTTTATAGTAGGTATGTCCTCAAAATTTAGAATTACATATCTAATCCATTTCTAACTTTCTGTCTCTACATATACCGAAAAACTTCTGTTACATTTTTCACATAATTGCAGGAAACTATCGAATGGATTAATCTGAGATTTGATAAATATTACTCTCTAGACATTTTAAACGTGAGACTAAAAAAAAGTTTATATCCTGACATACCGTACGACATTATCAGATAATATTGTGCAACACGCTGAAGTTCGCCACGCTTGTTGTGTAATTTGGGTATTTTCCTATTCATGTCATGCAAAGTATTGATGCGTTCTGTCGGTAGCTACGTTCTATTAGAGATTCTTAAACTCTGTTCGCTACTAACCAATTGTTTCATTTCGTTGCGCATTACTTCTTATTAAACGAAAGGAGTAGTTATATGAAAGCATTGTCTGCACTAGTAACAAACGCAGTTTTTCCAGGTATTATACTTATAATAAGAACACCAGTTTCTGAAGTGATCATCAGAGAAGCTTTAAAAATTGAAATTCCCATTAGGTAATAGAAAGGTCTGTGATAATATTGCTTTAATGACGAATACTGTGAAACAAGTAGTTACATGGCGATTATGAGCAGAATGTTGACTAGCGAATCCTGAAATTTAAATGACTGAATGTGCGAAATAAGTGAGAAGTAACGCGCTAATGGAAGTGAGGTATGGTGCGAAACATTGATAAATTACTTAATTTCCAGCTCCACAGTTGTTTAACTCACCATTGGCCACCGGGAAAGATAGCTGCTTCCTATTCACTTATCCGCTTGCTTTCGTTGAGTCTGTGCGGCATGCAAGTAAAAGGCGCCTTCACCTGCAAAACTGTGCTCTTGCTCACCAGACCCGTGTCTCTGGTGGCCACTTGGGTGCAGTTAACAGTTAGCCCCTGGAAGGTCGGCAGCTCAGCGCTACAAAGTGAGGACTCCCCCCTTCAGGACGAGTGTTCCAGCGGCTGCAAGCGGACACTCGGCCGTTAGGCGAGTTCTTGAGCCGTCCGCACAAGAGGGCCAGATAACATTGTTCTCCCTGCAACTTCCTTTTCAGTTACTGCCGGAGCGAGCATCTGAGAGGCCAGCTGGGGCGACTTAAACGCGCTGAAGATGTGGAGACTGGCTGGTTCCGTAGAACGACACGAGGCTTCTGTAGCTCTGCCCCTGTCCGCCATTACTGGTTTTGTATGCCGGTCGTTGCTACATCTGAGGACCTTGGAATGTAATTATCGTTATAATTAAACACGTATTCGTTCTAATGTATAATATTAACTAAGGAGGCATAAGTAACAATATTTAAACTTTGCATCGTTAACATAACCGAAAGAGCGGAGTGGCAGGGTAATTTCAGAGTAAGAATTTTTTTTATGGTTGTTCGATAGGGATCGTAAAAAGTAAACATTTTATGGCAAACATGTTGTGAGGGATTATTTCCATACCAAGTACTTGGTTAGCTTCTTGTGTGAAATCGGCAAGCTACTGGTGGCGTTATCATACGATAACAACTTTTTCTGCCGTCTTCTGATTCATTACGTATATATCGTCTGTAAGGCGTCCAAGTTTGGCAGTTTGAAGAATACAATACTTTATTTGTGCCACGGGAGGAACTACGTTATCTTGTAAGGACTTACACAAAACATTGCTTGGGATACATTTTTGTTAGGGTTCAAAAATAAATTTGTGTTTTATGGAGTTGAAAAATGAGGCAAAAATGCAAAAGTTAATGGTAAAAAGAGTTGATGTCACGGAATCAGAGGCCTGTGCAGCAATCAAATTCGTTAAAAACCATAAAGCAGCTGGATTGGATGAAACTTGAGCTGAAATTCTGAAATATGGTCAGGTCTTAATTCACCATCTTACTAAACTGTGCATTACCTGTTGGAAACAAGAGAATTACCAAACGACTGAAGGTGTGACATCGTTGTTAAACTACCGAATAAAGGAAATGTAACCGAATGTACAAATTAGAGAGGTATAACGCTTCTCTCAGATCCAGGCAAGTCTTTTGCTTCATACTTCTGAAAAGGATATAAGAAGTAGCAGATTTTCGACTACGAGAAGAACAGCTTGGCTTTTTAAGTGACAAATCTTGCTCTTAACAAACATGTGATCTGCGAAACTTATAGGACAATGTATAGAATTCAATTATCTGCCGCACCTCAAATTAGTTGATTTTTTAAAAAGCATTTGACCATACAGACCGAGAATCGTTGTGGAATATTGTAAGCCTATGTGGAATTCCTGACCATCTCACTGATATTTTCACAAACTTGTTCCTAGACTCGAATTGCTGTATAAGAACAAAATATTGGAACGTCTCTTTCACTAGTATTCTGATAGGCGTCAGACAAGGATGCATTCTGTCACCATTCATTTTTCATATTAGTCCTAGATTTAATAACGAGAGAAACGATGGACAACTCCAAGTTGAGCATATGTTTGAGTGAGCAATGTAGACTTACGGATGTGGATTTTGCTGATGTCATAATTCTTCTGGCAGTAATACCACATAGTTTATAATTAAAGACTACCATGCAGAATGGAATGGCAAGTTCTGTAGGGCTAAAATAGATAGTGGTAAAACGAAAACAATGCACAGAAAAAGTAGAAATGCATCTTTTCAAATTACAATGCAACAGATGATAATACAAGATACTGACCGACTTCCATATCTCTCTAGTCTCGTCGGTAATAGTAGGGACGTAGATGAAGACATCTTAAGCATAATCGGGAAAGCTTCTGCACTCTTCCAACGAATGGCATCCGTATGGCTACCAGACTCTATTAGTATCTCCATAAAGCCTCGACTGTCTTATATCATCCCATTGATGGCAATATACGTATGTGAAACCTGAAAAATGCCAACAAAATCAGGACAGAGGGTCAAGTGTTTTTCACATACGATGCTTAAGGCGAATTTTCGTATCAGCTACCGTGACCGCGTTTCAGATAATGAATTTCTGATAAGAAGTGGTCCACGCAGCCTACATAAAATCATTGCTGAAAGAAGACTGAAGTTTGTAGGGCATATTCTGTGCGTGAAAGATGGAGGCATCACCGCGTCAAATCAGCACTGGTGTGGAAACCAACGGATGGATACGGAAGTAGAGGAAGACCAGATAAAGAACTCTTGCAAAGGAACTTCAGTGCATGGACATGACCTGGAGGAAGTTGAAACCTGGTAGCAGATCTTCACTGAAAGAGATTTGTGCTCGATATGGACATTTGACGAAGAAATTGAGTGAGACATTGCACTGTGATGGAAGAAATATCTACATGACTACGCGTAATGCAGATGCTACCTTATCACTATCTATATTGTGTATATGAAACAATATTCTGGAACTACAGTCAACACTTTTTGTACGCTTTTGAAGAAAGTTGATTCTGGTGGCGAATGATGCTTCGTAATTGGAGTCATGAAACAATGTTTCAAATGTGCCTACTTATAAATAAATTAGAATGTGTACATACATGTGAGTAGAGGGACAAGGGGGGGGGGCACCCCACTCTCCATTGTTGCCAAATTTATTCAAGATGGCGGCGATGACGTCATCCAAGATGGCGGCATGTAGACTTGGCAACAGTGCATGACATCATCCAAAATGGTAGCTTTTGGCGGGAAAAAAGGACAATTTTGCTACGTCCACTAACCTAACCTTAAGAAATAATGGCGGGAAGTTTGAATTTCAGTGGGAAAATAGGCCAATTGTGCTACGTACACTAACCTAAGACTCCAGAAGAAAAAATGGCAGGAAGTTTGAATTCCAACAGGATAATGAATGCAAAACCATACTTCTCTTTACTATTATTATTCATTACTATTGATTATCATTTATTAACATTCATTAAGATTTATTGTTATTTATTGTCATTTATTATTATTTATTATTATTGACCTGCCTCCACTAGAAAATTCCCTCCAAATTCAAATTCCAACATGATAATGGCTGCAAAACCTTACTTTTGATTACTATTCATTATCATTCATTATCATTTATTATCATTCATTATCATTCATTGTCATTTATTATCATTCATTATCATTTATTATCATTTATCATTAGTCATTATCATTTATTATTATTTATTATTAATGACCTGCCTCCACTAGAAAATTCCCTCCAAATTCAAATTCCTACATGATAATGGCTGCAAAACCCTACTTTTGTTTATTATTATTCATTATCATTTATTAACATTCATTATCATTCATTGTCATTTATTATCATTCATTATCATTTATTATCATTCATTATCATTTATTATTATAGGCCTACCTCCACTAGAAAATTGCGCCAAATTCAAATTACAACATGATACTCTTGAAAACTGTACTTCTATGTATTATTATCATTTATTATTTATTCAAGATGTCCGATTTTCTCGGTGAGAAAGCCATTCTCCTTACATCCATAACAAAAATCTATCACAAGTTCAAATCCCCAACACCATAACTGATCAGATGTATGAGCTTTCTCCGTCACTTATCTTTTTTCACTGGTAGCCTATCATAATCGCGTCAAATAATAAACTGCACTTATAGTAACGTAAATCACGTCCTTTGATTTGGGGGAAGGGACAGAAGACTTTATTTCAAGCAGTAGGGTCACCACTTGTTCTCCAACACAGTCAGCACACACATCTTTGATATCGCAGTGCAGTCACCACGACGTCTGCGCTCCAATTGAATTAGTTCAAATGCTCGCCACCCCCTGGCCAGCACGCGGAGACACTGCCTATGCCTGTCACGTGAGCCGGCCGGCCACTAGCGTGGGGGGCGAGCCCAGCGATCGCTCCCACATCGTAAACATGGTTTTGCTGGACACGCTGGAACTTGTCGAGTTTGACGTCACAGCGGCCCCTTGTCCGCTCACCACGTGTATTCGTCGCCTCCACATGTTTACCGCCAAAATTGTCACCCTCGGAGCTGAATTGCACAACAGTCAGCCATTTCCCTGCAACACTTTCGGCGCCACGTTCATACCTGTCGGTGCCGGCCGCTCACCGTCCACCACTTGTCCCTGTGCGAGCGAGAACGCAGTGCTACACTTTTGGCGGCAAAGTTTGCTCGACAGTTGAATGCGTCATGACTATATAACAGCACGTTTGGACCGTTCTAGAACGCCCGCTAATTGACTCACTCTCGCGCGCGCGTAATAACTGTACAATCACTGCGCCGCCGCCCCTCTTACGTCACACGCCCTCCATACACGCGACAGACATAGCCTTCTGTAAATACCGGGAAAATGACTCTTTATTTCAGACATTACGGTCATGCAGGTGTGTTCCAACTGACTTCTCCATGCTCACACAGCGAAACTCCAGAGCGCAGCTGAGGTACGCGCGGCCGGCTGAGCCCGCTCCATCGGCAGCTCCGTGGCCGTCTGACGTCAGGCACACCCCCACTTCCAGTGCGCCAGCCAGGCGGCGAGCGGCGCCCAGGGCCCCGCCACAAACGGCCAGCCGCGCCCCCGAGCACTTAACGCTGGACACGATGGAACCTGTCGCACGCGTGCCGGACAAAGGGTACGTTTGGCGCCAGAGTTCCACCGACAGCGGAATCCACCGTGACCGTGTCACAGCGCGTTTGCTCGTTGCAAGAACGCTCACTAATTCACTCTCACCACCCCGCTGTATTAAATAATTCAATTTACAATTTCATATACGTATGCAAACATGTTCAACTCCCTACTTTCAACTACTTTTCGAGGACCAGACAGCTACCTCCTCCTCCTCCTAGGAACCAGTGCCTAGTTTCAAATCTGCCAGTACACAAAACTCACTTGTGCTTCGGCCACCAACCTAAGAAAATTGTTTCAAACTAAGCCACCAGCACTCAACCTCTCCCTACACGTTTCTGGTAAAACAGACTCACCCTGCAGTAAGTCCATGGATGGAGGAACGAATCTACTTTATTTAGGAATGGAGCATATCTATCACACCGACATGTCCCACATCATACAGACCTGCAAAACACTCCTACATAACTCATTTATAATGTTTTACACACATGTTTGCTAATTGTAAACAGTTAAAAATAACTCATAGCACAGCCTACAGACATGCGAACCGCTCATAAATAATGCAAAACGTTTACCTCCAAACAGTCAAACAACTGCCAATTTTCGGAAATAATTTCAGTTCATAGGCTGATGTAAGGAGGAACGAGTGTGCTTCATATATTTGCAACATATCTTTTTGAAACTTTTACTTCTCACAGGTTTCGATATGTAAGGCTGACATAAGGTAGTTTCTGAACTCCAGTAGTGCACTACACTTGGCAACACAACCACACCCATCAAGATATTTATTCCAATCCAGACCTGTATCTCCTCTACAGATAAATTTGTCCAGTTATTTGTCTACTCACTCACATTCTGACCAGATTGCCGTTATCGCGCAAAAAACAGCTCTGACTGCGCTGTGCTGCTCGGGGAAGTAAGGAAGGGCTGCACTCTATTTATTTGGAGCCCTTTTATTTAGTCGTGGAGTATATTTGTCACAAAACACCCGCACTGATCCCACTGTGGTCATCTGACACAGGCCACAAACACGTAAACAACTCCTAATTTCACCACACAATACCAAACAGCTCTTAAATAATGCAGTACACAATATCAGCAGACGAGCTCTGTACTCTTAAACTCTCCAAATAAAGCACTGCACAGTGCACAGACATGCTCGCAAAATAGTGCAACAGACGCGCTCAAACACCACCAGCTGCCAAACCGACCAAAATTCTGTGCTCGGCCTCCCCCAAACATGACCTCAACACACTCGCATTCGCACCTATCACCGGAGGAACTGATATCGCCTATGCGCCTTAGGTTACGCTCCAAGGCAGGCCTCGCACGCGTGCGGTCGGTGGGGAAGGGGATTCCAGAGTCTCCAGCCAAGTTCAGCTTCCGAGCGCTCGTGACAGCCGACACAGGTGAAAGCTGCACTGTTCTTCTCATGTATACCGCCGGCTTCTCAGGTCTGGACCTGCCTTCACGTCTATTCTCAGAATAGCTAATAGCTCGTTGACACATTCGATTAACACGGCCGGGAAAACATTGACTACTCGCATGCAACCGAGATGGTGATGGAAAACCAATAACTGTGATCTGCGCTGCAGGCGCGTGTAATCATTGAGAACACTTTATTTATTTATTTTAACAACTTATTTAACCATACAGTGTATCTATCACACTATCACAAAACACCAATCCCAGATGTGCCGTGGGCCATGTTGCACAGCCCACAGACACGCACCCAATCATAATTTCAGTACACACTATAGCGAACTGGTACTAAATAATACATCACACAGATGTGTAGATACGCTCAGTACTCTTAAACTATCCAAATAACTCATAGCAGAGCCTGCAGATCCACTCGCAAAATAACTCAGCAGACGTGCGCAGGTACCCCCCTCCCCCCCCCCCCCCCCCACTCTGCGCCCTGCCCACAGGATCGTGAAGTCACCCATCCGTCTGATTTCAGACCTCGCACAGCCCCTGCTCGGCTTCCGCAAACGTGAGTTGGCGCCGACAACGTGCTCGTCAGCGGTCAAAGCACACACACACGTGTGTCACGTGTGAACGCGGGTGAAAGTCAACTTTATATCAACGTAGCATTATTCCAGAGCGCAGCCTCCATACGCTAGACACATCATAGCAGCACATGTCTTTACCTCCTATGACTCTGTAGCACACTGCGCATTGCTCCTCACACGACATTACACGGCCCTTTAACTAAACATAGCTACACATCAGTGCTCTCGCCTCGTCGCGTGACCAGCCATCTAAAAACCTGCTCAATATTATTCTTACTTTAAAACATTTTTTTTTTTCAAATAAGATCTAATTTACACCTCCCACCGCACCTAACCTCACACCCGTCCCACCATCAACATACGCAAACGTCCTCAACCCTATCTTGACACTCATATATCACCCCACAAAGCATGCCTACCAATCAATTTACCATTCTCATCCCCTCTTTTCGAATTACAAACGTAGCCTCTATCTAAACACCAATCAACTCATCTTTCTCGCACTTTAAACAGTAAAATTGATTTTACACCACCCAGAAATACCAAACGCAATTAACGAGTCAAACTTTTATACAGAGCATCAAGAACATATGACAATATTCAAAGCCCGGTCCATATTTACCACCTTCACCTTCAATTAAATATTATTACCATTGCCCCAACATTCTGCCAGCGCTCGATTTGTACCTATTTTTCCGCTCTTAACTGTTGTCACTAGCGGTCGAATACCACTATCTATAGATTGCATAAATTTCCACATTAAAAAACATCTCGCCACGCCGTTTAGAGACTCCTATATCCGAACACATAGCATCATTCAACTATCGCTTGCTCTTATCTAATAACTCATCCATCATCTCTGGGGGCAAGGTCATCCCTTTCTTTCTTTCTTTTCTTTCTTTCAGCAGCAGACAGCTATTTTTTTACAGTGGTAGCTAAACTGAGCCATCAACTTAACATCAACATTCGCGAAACTTATCTTCAAATACGTAAACACACTTGCTCGATTACAAAGCAGTCCCACTGAGGACATGACCTTCAATATTACAGTTCTTAATCCAATAACCACCGAAACAAGTACTAAATGCTCAAACTAATCCCATAGCGTCTCACAAAGCGAGTGTCCGAGCCCTGCCGGCGACATGTCAAACCACATAGCTGTCCATCTAAACAGCCGTCCAATCAGCCCCAGGACAAGAATGTTGAAGTGGGCTCTCCCAATACCTGCTCTCCAGCTATTGTCTAACGACATACAGTGCACAAATGGATTCCTGAATATCGCAAATCTCTATCTCCCCATTTCATCTCCAACAGGACATGCAAACAGTGTCCTCCCCAGCCAGCGAACCCTTCATTCACCCTTTGCTCGCAATTTCCACTCGCATATATAAAACCATATTCACTCCTGCCAAAACTCACTTAATAATAAAAAAGCACTCTCGCTTTCCAAGCATATATGAGTATGCATTTATCTTCACCCATCTGATCTCTGCAATTTAGGTCGGAGAAACACATATCTATTACCTTCTGCAACCTATCGATAAACAGAACGATCTCAGTTACTACAACAGGACCTTGCTTTGACCATTCGCCGGAAATGCGCGAAATGTTGTACGCCTCAAACTAGGTACAAGTACAACAGATCCTCAACACACTATCATCTTTATCCTCTACCATGAAACAATGAAAAAGTCAGGAAGGCACCAATCCGAACCACCTCCAGCGTGGACAAACGGAATTCACAATACTCCCCCCAAATAACTCAGAGTGCAGCCATCCAAGAATTCCTAACAGCTCGCCAAATCCAACACCTCAAACTACAAATGCCTGTATGAACAAGATCATATTAAATATACACACACGCTGCAGAGACACCTTTAAAATTTGATCACCCATACTCTAAGCGAATGAGAAGCTGCCTCTGGCCCTTGTTCAGACAGTGTTTTCTAACACGCTTTTGCACTCTGCCGAGCATTTCGTCTTTCTGCCGTGACTTCGAAGTCATTGTCTGATTCTAAACAGACATTAACACGGTCTCTCACAGGAAACTATACCTTGAACCTTATAAATCATATTCTTACAGTTGATAGCATAACATAGAATGATTTTAAATAAAGGACACCCACAACACAAGGAAAATAGAAGAGCCTGTTGGCGTTGTAGCCACTTCCCTCGAAAGTGATTGACCACCTCTACATTTAAACTCAAATGTCGCAGTGACCGAATAGTTTATAACTCTGCATTCAACTTGTAGTGATTGTTCATTATTGCATACAAGTACAGGATCACCGTTTTCGGTGCTAGCAACCCTGGAAGTTGCGGTCTATCAACCAAAATTTCTCCCCCAACTAAAGCAAGCATTGTCAGTCAATCATTATGTCATATCCTACGCACAGATGCGATGGATAAGACACCACCGATCTACTGTAATATTATCCATCACAGCTGATATCGCGAAAAATTTTACAGTAAGTCCAGCACTGGCCAATCATGTGACAGCTTGTTTTTCTTAATTTCAGTATCATAGCTGAACCATACATCCTCTACTTTGCAAGTATCATTGCGACCATTCATAGATGACTGCTCAGCACATCCATTCACACTTAATTCTCGAACACATAAAGACGATCAAATTATACCAGGCAACGCTATACATATATCTAAGACCTCGCGCATAGTACTCGATCAGTCTCTATGCATATGGAGGTCACAGAGCTATCTAGTCCTCTTACGTTAAAAGACCATCCTCACCTTGGCATTGACCTACCTACCCCGCAACATCGCTACCCAATTATTCCTCAACCGAGCAGTCGAATACAGCTACACTCCACCTCTCTTGACTGAATAGAGCTTTCCTAGTCCTAATCCATCCAAGTGCACCACATTTCTCGAAATGTAACCAAGTCTTGGAGCTTAGCACACCTTATCGCTCTATAGTAACAGATCTCAAAGTGCCTTAATTTAATAGTATACAGTTAAGAAGAACAAGAACCGAGCGATATTTATACACAATGTAGTCCAATAGATTTTTAAGCAAATCATCCGATCTATCATGTGTAAAGTATTGTTCTAGAGTCGGTGCATCGAAGGTTCCGGTAGGAGAGAGAGAGAAAAGGAGAGAACATAAATACACACACACTCCTAAGACTAGAATGTCCAGAACTTAAAAACGGGCAATAACATTAGATCGCTTACTTTTCGGTCCTGTTAGACATACATCCTTCCCCCCGGTCACCTCACCCAGAGCTATCTCTACCCTAATCGTAAAACTTTTCCTTTCTATGATACGAGCCCAATATAGCCCTGGGAACACGTCTAATGACCAATGATCACACCAGATCACGAGTCGGAAGTAATACTATTACTCCATCAGGTCTATATAAAAAATGATAGTTATTAGCAGCCGGTACATCCTACAAGCAAACAGATACGTATAACAGCAGCGTCCAACATGTGAAAAGTACAAGTCATCCCGTCACCGACTCTGTAAACACCCGTATGTCGGGTAAGTGTGTACACAATGATTACAGCCCCTCACACATACCCACAGCTAACTTAGTTATGACGCTGAAGTCTCGATTTTACACCAAGCATGCGACAGGGTGGGGATCGCGTAAATCAAAGTGCATTTAGAGGAATGTGTCAACCTTCATCACACATGAGATGGAAGTCCTCTGATGACCGACGGTTTCACCGTTAACGATCGCAAGTAGACAGCGCTTTAAACCACAATCCGAACACGTAGCCGCATACGACTAGAACGCTGGATATATCACGTGGCTAAAGCATCCAAATAGAATACTGGAAAAAAATCTACCTTCAGCAACTTGTCGTTCTGTAGAATAAATGAGTCAACGTTTGAATCGTACCTAGTTGCAGCTCTGTCTCAATCGATCATCCCGTACACCCTCTGTTATGATTTAACACAGATGTGAGTAAGTTTAGACGTGAATGATTCTCTGTCCTCCTGAAAAGCATCAAATACAGTATTCAACTCGCGTGTATCACTGCTACCTCAGTAGACATACACTATAATACGAGAAAAAATTGACTGCCTTCCTTATTCGGCTCGCTTCGAAGTCATCGTTTTCCTGCCTTTTTCTTGTTGCTGCACACTTGTCTCCATGTACAAATTCCCCCCCTCCGAACCAGAAGATAAGCAAGTACGTTCTCACTTTCACTTCACGATCCTGTGGTACGGAGTGGGGAGGGGGGGTGGTACATGCGCACGTCTGCTGAGTTATTTTGCGAGCGGATCTGCAGGCTCTGCTATGCGGTATTAGGATAGTTTACGAGTACTGAGCGTATCTACACATCTGTGTGATGTATTATTTAGTAGCAGTTCACTATAGTGTGTACTGAAATTATGATTCGGTGCGTTTCTGTGGGGTGTGCAACGTGGCCCACGGCACATCTGGATTTGGTGTTTTGTGATAGTGTGATAGATACACTGTATGGTTAAATAAGTTGTTCAAAAAAAAATAAATAAAGTTTTCTCAATGATTACACGCGCCTGTAGCGCAGATCAGAGTGATTGGTTTTCCGTCACCATCTCGGTTGCATGCGAGTAGTCAATGTTTCCCCGGCCGCGTTAATCGAGTGTGTCAACGAGCTATGAGCTATTCTGAGAATAGACGTGAAGGCAGGTCCAGACGCGAGAAGCCGGCGGTATACATGAGAAGAACAATGCAGCTTTCACATGTGTCGGCTGTCACGAGCGCTCGGAAGCTGAACTTGGCTGGAGACTCTGGAATCACCTTCCCCGCCGACCGCACGCGCGCAAGGCCTGCCTTGGAGCGTAATCTAAGGCGCATAGGCGATATCAGTTCCTCCGGTGATAGGTGCGAATGCGAGTGTGTTGAGGTCATGTTTGGGGGGAGGCCGAGCAGAGACTTTTGGTCGGTTTGGCAGCTGGTGGTGTCTGGGCGCGTCTGTTGCACTATTTTGCGAGCATGTCTGTGCACTGTGCAGTGCTTTATTTGGAGAGTTTAAGAGTACAGAGCTCGTCTGCTGATATTGTGTACTGCATTATTTAAGAGCTGTTTGGTATTGTGTGGTGAACTTAGGAGTTGTTTACGTGTTTGTGGCCTGTGTCAGATGACCACAGTGGGATCAGTGCGGGTGTTTTGTGACAAATATACTCCACGACTAAATAAAAGGGCTCCAAATAAATAGAGTGCAGCCCTTCCTTACTTCCCCGAGCAACACAGCGCAGTCTGAGCTGCTTTTTGCGCAATAACGGCAATCTGGTCAGAATGTGAGTGAGTACACAAATAACTGGACAAATTTATCTGTAGAGGAGATACAGGTCTGGATTGGAATGAATATCTTGATGGGTGTGGTTGTGTTGCCAAGTGTAGTGCACTACTGGAGTTCAGAAACTACCTTATGTCAGCCTTACATATCGAAACCTGTGAGAAGTAAAAGTTTCAAAAAGATATGTTGCAAATATATGAAGCACACTCGTTCCTCCTTACATCAGCTAATGAACTGAAATTATTTCCGAAAATTAGCAGTTGCTTGACTATTTGGAGGTAAACGTTTTGCATTATTTATGAGGGGTTCGCATGTCTGTAGGCTGTGCTATGAGTTATTTTTAACTGTTTACAATTAGCAAACATGTGTGTAAAACATTATAAATGAGCTATGTAGGAGTGTTTTGCAGGTCTGTATGATGTGGGACATGTCGGTGTGATAGATATGCTCCATTCCTAAATAAAGTAAATTCGTTCCTCCATCCATGGACTTACTGCAGGGTGAGTCCGTTTTACCAGAAACGTGTAGGGAGAGGTTGAGTGCTGGTGGCTTAGTTTGAAACAATTTTCTTAGGTTGGTGGCCGAAGCACAAGTGAGCTTTGTGTACTGGCAGATTTGAAACTAGGCACTGGTTCCTAGGAGGAGGAGGAGGTAGCTGTCTGGTCCTCGAAAAGTAGTTGAAATTAGGGAGTTGAACATGTTTGCATACGTATATGAAATTGTAAATTGAATTATTTAATACAGCGGGGTGGTGAGAGTGAATTAGTGAGCGTTCTTGCAACGAGCAAACGCGCTGTGACACGGTCACGGTGGATTCCGCTGTCGGTGGAACTCTGGCGCCAAACGTACCCTTTGTCCGGCACGCGTGCGACAGGTTCGATCGTGTCCAGCGTTAAGTGCTCGGGGGCGCGGCTGACCGTTTGTGGCGGGGCCCTGGGCGCCGCTCGCCGCCTGGCTGGCGCGCTGGAAGTGGGGGTGTGCCTGACGTCAGACGGCCACGGAGCTGCCGATGGAGCGGGCTCAGCCGGCCGCGCGTACCTCAGCTGCGCTCTGGAGTTTCGCTGTGTGAGCATGGAGAAGTCAGTTGGAACACACCTGCATGACCGTAATGTCTGAAATAAAGAGTCATTTTCCCGGTATTTACAGAAGGCTATGTCTGTCGCGTGTATGGAGGGTGTGTGACGTAAGAGGGGCGGCGGCGCAGTGATTGTACAGTTATTACGCGCGCGCGAGAGCGAGTCAATTAGCGGGCGTTCTAGAACGGTCCAAACGTGCTGTTATATAGTCATGACGCATTCCACTGTCGAGCAAACTTTGCCGCCAAAAGTGTAGCACTGCGTTCTCGCTCGCACAGGGACATGTGGTGGACGGTGAGCGGTCGTACATCTCGTGGTCGTGCGGTAGCGTTCTCGCTTCTCACGCCCGGGTTCCCGGGTTCGATTCCCGGCGGGGTCAGGGATTTTCTCTGCCTCGTGATGGCTGGGTGTTGTGTGCTGTCCTTAGGTTAGTTAGGTTTAAGTACTTCTAAGTTCTAGGGGACTGATGACCATCGATGTTAAGTCCCATAGTGCTCAGAGCCATTTTTGGTGAGCGGCGGCATCGACAGGTTTGAACATGGCGCCGAAACTGTTGCAGGGAAATGGCTGACTGTTGTGCAATTCAGCTCCGAGGGGGACAATTTTGGAGGGAAACATATGGAGGCGACGAATACACGTGGTGAGCGGACAAGGGGCTGCTGTAACGTCAAACTCGACAGGTTCCAGCGTGTCCAGCGAAAACATGTTTACGACGTGGGAGCGATCCATGGCTCGCCCCCCATGCTAGTGGCCGGCCGCGTCACGTGACAGGCATAGGCAGTTCTCCATGTGGTGGTCAGGGGGTGGCGAGGATTTGAACTAATTCAGTTGGAGCGCAGACGTCGTGGTGACTGCACTGCGATATCAAAGATGTGTGTGCTGACTGTGTTGGGAACAAGTGATGATCGTACTGCTTGAAACAAAGTCTTCAGTCCCTTCTCCCCTGCGAAATCAAATGGCGTAATTTATGTTACTGTAAGTGCAGTTTACTATTTGACGCAATTAAGATATGCTACCAGTGAAAAAAGTTAAGTGACGGAGAAAGCTCGTACATTTGATCAATTATGGTGTTGGGGATTTGAACTTGTGATAGATTTTTGTTATGGATGTAAGGAGAATGGCTTTCTCACCGAGAAAATCGGACATCTTGAATAAATAATAAATGATGATAATACATAGAAGTACAGTTTTCGAGAGAATATCGTGTTGGAATTTGAATTTGGCGTAATTTTCTAGTGGAGGTAGGCCTATAATAATAAGTGATAATAAATGATAATGAATGATAATAAATGACAATGAATGATAATGAATGATAATAAATGATAATGCATGATAATGAATAGTAAACAAAAGTAAGGTTTTGCAGCCATTATCATGTTGGAATTTGAATTTGGAGGGAATTTTCTAGTGGAGGCAGGTCAATAATAATAAATAATAATAAATGATAATAAATAATAATAAGTGGTAATAAATGATAATGAATGATGATGAATTGTAATAAATGACAATGAATGATAATGACTGTTACTAAATGATAATGAATGATAATTAATAATAAACAAAAGTAAGGTTTTGCAGCCATTGTCATTTTGGAATTTGAATTTGGAGGGAATTTTCTAGTGGAGGCAGGTCAATAATAATAAATAAGAATAAATGATAATGAATGTTAATAAATGATAATGAATGTTAATAAATGATAATCAATAATAATGAATAATAATAATAAAGAGAAGTACAGTTTTGAATGCATTATCCTGTTGGAATTCAAACTTCCCGCCATTTTTTCTTCTGGATGCTTAGGTTAGTGGACGTAGCACAATTGGCCTATTTTCCCACCAAAATTCAAACTTCCCGCAATTTTTTTGAGGTTAGGTTAGTGGATGTAGCACAATTGGCCTTTTTTCCCGCCAAAAGCCGCCATCTTGGATGATGTCATGTGCTGTTGCCAAGTCTACATGCCGCCGTCTTGGATGATGTTATCGCCACCATCTTGAATAAATTTGGCAACAATGCAGAGTGGGGTGGCACCCCCCTTTTCCCCCTACTCATGTGCCCTGCTTGTGGATCTGATGTCACTCTGTTGCATTCCAAATTTATTATTTATTTACTTTGAAATTTAGTACAAGCAACTGTTTGCACAAACGCATCCTACCTGCGTATTGATCATTAGTATCAGGTATCGTTAATACGGTGCAAGTACGTGATTGGACTTTAGAATAAAGAATAGATTGTAATCGCTACAGACAAATGCTTTTATTAGGTATACAGGATGAGCAATAACGAAACCGACAAAGTGCATGGGCGGTTTTCTGACAGGAAATCGAGGAAAAAGGGTCCTATGAACATAAGTCCGGAAGTGGACGGTGCGCATGCAACAATGAAATACCGGTGCGGAACACAGTACAGAGCTGCATCGCATCCACGTCACAACAAATGTTCAAAGTGACCACCACGGGTTGCAGTGCTTGCGTTCATACATTGCAATATGGACTTAAGCACTCTTTCCTACTTTCTGGCCTCTCTCCGAATATAATCGCAGGTGTCGTGAACACGTTGTTGAAGGATCTGCACATCAGAAACTGGTTCAGCTGCTGATAATTCTTGCCCTCGTTCCAGGTGGTAGGGACAGAAGAGGTTGCCACACGTGATGCGCATAATCGTACTTTGCCTTACATCATGTTGATGGGCCACTTGTCTGTAGCTTGTACGAGGGTTCCTGTAGAAACCGGGTACGCCAACTCTGCTGTACGCACAGTCCACGGCCTCCCTGAATGTGCGCCTGTCTGAAAGGACCCACGATACACAAATTCGTAAAAATGGCTTCAAATGTTGTGTGATGTCGTTGGTGTCTGTGACCGCACTTGTTTTGGAATAGCCGATTATTTCCATCTGCTTGGCAGTACACATACATCACCTCAGCTTGTTCTCAACATGAATACCGGTCCATTCTGCTGCTTACAGTACGCTGCATCAATCACGCAGCCTGTGACACTCAAGGAACACACGGGAAGTGGTCAACGGAACTTTCATTCGTCAGAGCCATCTATCATGGCAACGATGCATTTCAGGACACAATTTGATAGGAGCTTTTTACCTCCATTTACAGCCTGTAACGGAGCTGAAATGATGGTGGGCTGACAGTAATTGGGAGCCCGCGCGTCCGAAAACGGGCGCGCTTGTGTGAGACTGCCAGGGAGTGCACCCTGATGCCATCTATTGGCGAAACTGGGAATTAGCGCTGCCTGTCAGACAATGCACTAAGCTATCAGAGTCAAATGTATTCTTTTTCTTGGTAATTATAAGTTATTACTGTATAATTTAATGTTGTAAAGCGCTAGTAGTAAATTATTATGACTGGTATGGACTCCAGGGTAGTAAATATAAATATTCTTAAATACTAAATGATTTCGGTAAAAAGGTGGTATGGGAACGCCCCCACTCTTGGTGATACGAGAGTAGCTAGGGGTAGCTGGAGACACAGGGACTGAACAATGGAATGGCCTGGGGAGTGTTGACGTGATCGGACGTGCGTAACTGTGCTCACGCAAAAGTGATTGTGCAACAGCGAAGAGGCGAATATCGTCGCCGTTTTTGGAGTAAAACGCGACGAATGGTTGTTGAAGCCGCCTTTATGCCACTGGGGCTGATTGTAAGAGTTCCTGTGCCCAGGTTTTATGGCGGACGTGCAGTAGCTTATACGAGTGCTACAGCTCATAGTTCCAGCCGCCATTAAGGGCATGAGGCGTGAAGAGCTGCGTTAGCCACATACATCTCACCACCAACACCGACACGTCTACCCAAGGCAAGACTGCTTGCAATTGTTAAGTCGAACTTTGTATACATGTAAAAGGAGAATACCAGTTTTCTTTTATGCAAGTGCAGAGGACAGAATATAGTAATGAGTAAAATTACGACGCACGTTGTTCATTGTAATGTGTAGTAACCTCAAACATAGTATAGTGAAATCAGACTGAGGCCACCATCGCCTCTTTCATTTACAATTCTTTTGGTTGTAGAATACTTTAGCGTATAAGAATGTTGAAAAGAGCAATGGTCACACCAGAATGAGTCGCCTATTTACAGTTACTTAAATTTTTCTGAGCAACCTTTCAAGTAAAGTCACTTAACTAATTCTGTATCAATGGTCCAAAGAGTAATATCCAAAATCATTAAATAAGTTGAAGGATAGAATTTTGTTAACCGAAGTTGCATAACCTGTCTTGGTAGTAATTACCACGCCAACTCACAGAAATTGAGAGAGTATTTGCTTTGTAGAATCATCTAGAATGATCAGAAATAGTAATATTCAGAATTAAGTTTAAATTCAACTCAAGCCATTTCACTTTGAAACGAGCCCAAAAATTGATTTATTCTTCTGCTCCTTCAGAGCTGGCGACCGTAGTTATAAGTATTTTCAGGAGGATTCGACGGTAAGTCTGCTGCTCTCGTCGTGCTGATAGGATTATCCACTGCTGCTAGCAGTGGTGATTGGATACATAAGCTCACTACCAAGTTAAGTGGGTCAGGTAGGCAGTGTTACCGTGTGAACTGTAGGGCACTGTAGGCCGTGGATCGAACACGTTCAATCATCACAGCTCTTAGGGAAATAGTCCGGTTAGGAGTGTACTAATCATTAGGTAAATACTGGCGAGTAACGGTCAAAAATGTATACGCAAGTGAATTTAGCAAGGTCCACGTAGCACCTAGTTAATGTGGTGCAATGGCGAGGGTAGGAGTGGAGTAAAAGTGAGCTGAGCTTGTGGCAGCTGTGCTGGATTCAAATATTAACAACGTGAATTCACTACTGCCTCTTACCATTGGGACTGAGCTATTTACAGCTAAAATACGTAGCAGTAAGCGCAAAGGCGTGACAGCTACAAGTCCGTATTGGTTTTATACATACGGAATTGGGAAGTGGGTCATTCCGTCAGTGGAGGGGGTTAAAACAACCGAGTCAGTGGAGAACATACCCCATTTACTGATGGAAAGATTCAGCGGTTCGGTCGCAAGCCAGTAATCTGTTCCTGGAGTTTGTCGGTTTGTCTAACGTTCACCCTGTTTGATACTTTCACGCGATTTTTTTGCGCCTTCTATAAAGCAATACCAAGTGACAAGCAAACTGTATTTTGTAACGGGACAAAGAAACCTATATATCTGCTATGTATGAAGAACTAGTGGTACTCAACATTATTGTTCATGAATAAGCTCTAAGCTTATTTATAGAGGTGCAGTCTAAATTGATTTATTTCGGAAAATAAGTAAGTGTAAAGCTTGTTAATACTGAGTTCTGAAATCAAATTGTAATAAGAAGATGCTTATAAATGTCCAATCGATCTTCCTTATATTGTTGACTTATGTATAAAAAACATACGTTAATCGGTCAATGACCTATTTAATTAAACATCGGATCCAATAACCACCTTTTACACGAAGATAATTAATACTGAGTACACTTACAACGCAAGGATATTATAATACCTGAATGCCAAGTTGCTCATAAAATTGTGCAGATGTCGACATGTGTAAACCAAAGAGATAAATGAACAGTAAGTCGGCGACAAAATTTTAGACGACAACGTTTATCTATGTTTTATTACAGTATGAAACAAATATTTCTTTTTTTAATTATCTCTTATTCATTTTTCTCCCATAAATATCTTACTGTGAAGTATTTATTTCAATAGTATTAGCCTACGTGGGTAAATATTCTTTCTATGTTTGTCGTAAGAAAAGGAAAGTAATGATAATGCGATTACGTATCAGTATAAATGGTTCCGATGAATTACTGTTTATGGTGCTTGTTTAAACCAAAATGTCGCACACTCAGTCACTCAACTTCCGTTGAGTTTGCTGCACAGGAACACTAGTTAGAAAATGAGTAATAAACCAGATCCGTATTTAACCTTAAATCCAACCATGAATCAGCAATAAGTTCTTGGTTTCAACACCATCATCACCTTGAAATAGCTCTAACATCGTACAGATTGTTTAAGTCCACTCTTTACCATCACATGAACGTACCTCCCTCATAGCACTTCAATGAGTCTTAGTGCAAACCACCGGATACTATTTTATTAGCGGAACTCGCAAATCTAGCCAACTATCTCGAGCCAGTAATAACTCTGATCTTTTGGTAACCAAACTCTGCTATCACTGAAAATTTTTCTACTCCGCTGTGACTATTCATATTATAGCCCACTGTAACTGTCAGAACGTCACCTTCACTGAGATTGCCCCAGTGTCATTCCCACTGTCCAGTGCTACTTCCCACGATAACTCTCCCTCTGAACAGACCTTAAAATCCATGTTAAAGAGTTTTGGCACCATCTGCATAAACAAACGTACAGCGACACCATTACTTTCAACAATTAAGTCATTATTTCAGATGGGCGTCGATTCTTCTTCTCGTAACTCGATTCTACTGTTGTAGAATCTTCGCCGCCCAAATTGCTACTGCCGTCCGCCACCAAAGTAGGAAAGATATCTTACGAACACCGCTCATCGCTTCTGCATTGGTACCCAACATTTTTAACAATACATGTAAGCAGCATTTATTATAATAAACGATTAACGTTTATCCATATCATTGTATCCAGCTACTGCAGCAATAGGTTAAGACAAAAAACTGCCGTGACGAGAACTAAAATAAAACATATTCCTTTGACGCATCATAACATAAAAGCACTGTATCTAGTTAACAGTAAAGATATCTTCCAGGGATGATAGATGATGTGGCTGAAAACGTTCTAGCAGAAATGCATACACGCAGTATCAGTAAATCCAACTCTTGTTGTCCGTGTGTATGGTGGTTCCAATCCCTGTCGGCCTTTATTCAAGTTTTCGTGATGTCTCCAGTCCGCTTTCCGCAAATGCCGTCTGGTTTCATGGATGGATTCTCGTTTACTACTCCAAAGGTATTGTTTTCGAATTTAACCGCAAGCAAATGTTTTAACTCGCCCTAAAAGACCTTCTTCCCCTCTGGCACTACGAAATGAATAACACTGTGATCACCCGTTGTTTGCAATCCACGTTAAACCTGATTATGTCCTCCCCGTTATCGACTGGGTTGTAGTCGGTTAGGATTAAATCATAACAGAGGCAGATGTCGCAGCAAGTGGAATGTCTGTATTTGCTTAACCAGAAACTTCAGTTTGATTGTAATGATCAGAATACAAGAAATAAAGAAAAGTGTTTGCGAATATTATTTTCTCCGCAGTTCCCTGTTGTGCATATTTCTTTTCCTTCCAGATTTTTTCGAGGTCAGAGAACAAGACTGAACGATCGCATTAGTTTCTTCATGTTTGCGATCCTTCACCATTATTAAAAATATACATCCTTTTTTTCCCGTGACGGCAAATACGTAGTAAGAACAACACAGAAATACAAGAAATGGACAGGACACGATCATCCCTTATTTGTGTTTGTTGACTAAGTGTATGTCAGGTGGTCTAACGTTATAAATAAGCATATACTTTTAACAAAACTCGGTAGTCTGAGTTTTAATTTTATACAATCGTATGTGTTGGTAATAGACTCCAAAATGCTGTCGTATGATTCTCATTAATTGTTATTGTTGTTGTGGTCTTCAGTCCAGAGACTGGTTTGATGCAGCTCTCCATGCTACTCTATCCTGTGCAAGGTTCTTCATCTCAACCTACATCCTTCTGAATCTGTTTAGTGTATTCATCTCTTGGTCTCCCTCTATGATTTTTACCCTCCACGACGCCCTCCAATACTAAATTGGTGATCCCTTGATGCCTCAGAATATGACCTACCAACCGATTCCTTCTCCTAGTCAAGTTATGCCACAAACTTCTCTTATCTCCTATTCAATACCTCCTCATTAGTTATGTGATCTACCCATCTATCTCATTAATTAATAGAATGAAATACCGACTTTTCACCGGCTAGATCCCCTGTGAAGGTTGGCACTCGATTTCCAGTATTTGTAGTGGTGGGTGTTGGGGGCCGTCAAAAATATAAAAAGCGCTGACTAATGTTCGTCACTCGTATTTCAGATATTACAAAATTCGTTTCCCTATTCTGTGTGTACGCTCGTATTTCAGATATTACAAAATTCGTTTCCCTATTCTGTGTGTACGCTAGAATCACTATTAATAAAACTAATAAATCAGTACACCCTAGAAGAGAAAGGTTTATTCTTGTTTGCGTACAGCTAGAAGTAATGTCTGAATTTCGCTCTCTCAAGACATATGCACAGTTTCTAACTTTGATAAGTGACTTACGGTGTTACACTTTTAACGTAAGATTGTACTTCTTAACGAGTAGATTATGACATCATTTGAAAATTTGTCTGTGTGTCAATAATTATATGAAATAATAAAAGTTAAATTTTTATTGTTCCTGGAAGAAGTTAGGTAGCCAATCTACAAGTGCGCCAGGGTGTTTTTAACTGTTTGGTAATACAGGTGTTTACTGTACGAGTATATCTATTAAGGAAAATTTTCGTTATCAACTACTTTGTATTTATCTTACACTTAAATAAGTACACTCCTGGAAATGGAAAAAAGAACACATTGACACCGGTGTGTCAGACCCACCATACTTGCTCCGGACACTGCGAGAGGGCTGTACAAGCAATGATCACACGCACGGCACAGCGGACACACCAGGAACCGCGGTGTTGGCCGTCGAATGGCGCTAGCTGCGCAGCATTTGTGCACCGCCGCCGTCAGTGTCAGCCAGTTTGCCGTGGCATATGGAGCTCCATCGCAGTCTTTAACACTGGAAGCATGCCGCGACAGCGTGGACGTGAACCGTATGTGCAGTTGACGGACTTTGAGCGAGGGCGTATAGTGGGCATGCGGGAGGCCGGGTGGACGTACCGCCGAATTGCTCAACACGTGGGGCGCGAGGTCTCCACAGTACATCGATGTTGTCGCCAGTGGTCGGCGGAAGGTGCACGTGCCCGTCGACCTGGGACCGGACCGCAGCGACGCACGGATGCACGCCAAGACCGTAGGATCCTACGCAGTGCCGTAGGGGACCGCACCGCCACTTCCCAGCAAATTAGGGACACTGTTGCTCCTGGGGTATCGGCGAGGACCATTCGCAACCGTCTCCATGAAGCTGGGCTACGGTCCCGCACACCGTTAGGCCGTCTTCCGCTCACGCCCCAACATCGTGCAGCCCGCCTCCAGTGGTGTCGCGACAGGCGTGAATGGAGGGACGAATGGAGACGTGTCGTCTTCAGCGATGAGAGTCGCTTCTGCCTTGGTGCCAATGATGGTCGTATGCGTGTTTGGCGCCGTGCAGGTGAGCGCCACAATCAGGACTGCATACGACCGAGGCACACAGGGCCAACACCCAGCATCATGGTGTGGGGAGCGATCTCCTACACTGGCCGTACACCACTGGTGATCGTCGAGGGGACACTGAATAGTGCACGGTACATCCAAACCGTCATCGAACCCATCGTTCTACCATTCCTAGACCGGCAAGGGAACTTGCTGTTCCAACAGGACAATGCACGTCCGCATGTATCCCGTGCCACCCAACGTGCTCTAGAAGGTGTAAGTCAACTACCCTGGCCAGCAAGATCTCCGGATCTGTCCCCCATTGAGCATGTTTGGGACTGGATGAAGCGTCGTCTCACGCGGTCTGCACGTCCAGCACGAACGCTGGTCCAACTGAGGCGCCAGGTGGAAATGGCATGGCAAGCCGTTCCACAGGACTACATCCAGCATCTCTACGATCGTCTCCATGGGAGAATAGCAGCCTGCATTGCTGCGAAAGGTGGATATACACTGTACTAGTGCCGACATTGTGCATGCTCTGTTGCCTGTGTCTATGTGCCTGTGGTTCTGTCAGTGTGATCATGTGATGTATCTGACCCCAGGAATGTGTCAATGAAGTTTCCCCTTCCTGGGACAATGAATTCACGGTGTTCTTATTTCAATTTCCAGTAGTGTATTTTAGTTGCAACGTAAGGAGCTAATGTTAAATCTAGTGAAGACAAGTGGAATGAAATCTTCACTTTCTAGACAACTACCAGTGACCTGCCACGTCAAACAGTTGCCTCGACTTCGCACTGCCTACACACTCCTTCCCTTTGCATTTCCCGACGGCGCCACCAGCGCAGCTGAAGGAGGGGATAATAAGCAAACGAGCCGCTCGTCGGCACTTAGCTTCCGAAAGGCGAACGGCGCGGCTGTGGGTCCTGATCTGGCAGGATTCGAACCTGCGACCGTAGCGGTCCCACAGTTCCAGACTGTAGCGCCTAGAACCTCTCGGCCACCCCGGTTTAAAACAGGGTCTGGAAAATTTGCAGATACACGTAATCAGATACGCAATCAGCACGCCACTTGATATAATTGTTCTTTGTTCGACATAAACATCACACCTTACTTAAGACATAAACGCTACAAAATTTGTATTTCCATTCACCTGCTTCATTTGCTGTATTTTAAAATTTCCTCCTTTCATCACTTAAATCCTGTATCTCTTGAATTATCCAAGTTTGGTCTTTTTACCTATTTGATCCTCTCCTACCTTCGCTATTTCATCTCTCAAATCTAACAATTTTTCTTCTACTGTATTCCTTTCTCCTGTTCTTGTCTATCGTTCCCTAATGCTGCGTCTGAAACTTTCTACAACCTCTGGTTCTTTCAATTTATACAGGTCCAATCTCCTTAAATTCCTATCTTTTTGCAGTTTCTCCAGTTTTAATCTACAGTTCGTAGCCAACAAATTGTGGCCAGAGGCAACATTTGGTATTGGAAATGTCTTAAAATTTAAAATCTGGTTCCGAAATCTTTGTCTTATCATTCTATAATCGATCTGGAACCTTCCGATGTCTCCAGATTTCCTCCACGTGACATGTTATTACACCAGTAATTATAATAAATCATTCCAAGAATGACGTGTTTTTGTAAATTACTGGATCGCGCGCATGAAATCTTGTCCCGTATAGAAAGAAGCTAGCGAAACTCGATTCCCGGTCATGTGGTCGTTGATATTATGTGTTACGTCAAATTGACGTCACGTTTGCGGGAATTGTCGTGAAACGAGCGTTATCCTTAGATTTCGTGCAGGGACGATCTATAATTACAACCAAAGCAGTTATATCATTTTTCATAGGGCCGCCAGTCTAATAATCCTTTACTCGGGTCTCTGGGTATTTAATATTAGATCCCTATTGTCGGATCGGAATTAAATTTTCCTTGAGCGTCCAGGATTGTGAGTGCAGGAGTAAATACACAGTTTTAAAATGTGTTCTCAATCACCTCGCGATAGTCAGAACGCCACATTCGTTATTGTACATACCTCCACACGTTTCGTGTACACCTGCACATACGGATGGCAGTACCCAGCTATAAGTGATCATCTTTTAACATTGCAGCTCTCTAGTATGACGCTTTATGTAGCAATGAATTGGTCACACTACTGGCCTATAGTAACTACTTGTTCTCTCTCGAATATAAATCACAGCTGTAAGTAAAAACAGGCAAGGAATAATTCGAAAGAACAAATCTACATCTACATCTACACGGATACTCTGCAAATCACATTTAAGTGCCTGGCAGAGGGTTCATCGAACCACCTTCACAATTCTCTATTATTCGAATCTCGTATACCGCGCGTAAAGAATGAACACCTATATCTTTCCATAGGAGCTCTGATTTCCCTTATTTTATCTTGGTGATCGTTCCTCCCTATGTAGGTCGGTGTCAACAAAATATTTTCGCATTCGGAGGAGAAAGTTGGTGATTGGAATTTCGTGAGAAGATTCCGTCGCAACGAAAAACGCCTTTCTTTTAATAATGTCCAGCCCAAATCCTGTATTATTTCTGTGACACTCTCTCCCATATTTCGCGATAATACAAAACGTGCTGCCTTTCTTTGAACTTTTTCGATGTACTCCGTCAGTCCTATCTGGTAAGGATTCCACACCGTACAGCAATATTCTAAAAGAGGACGGACAAGTATAATGTAGGCAGTCTCCTTGGTAGATATGTTACATTTTCTACGTGTCCTGACAATAAAACGCAGTGTTTGGTTAGCCTTGCCCACAACATTTCCTATGTGTTCCTTCCAGTTTAAGTTACTCGTAATTGTAATACCTAGGTATTTAGTTCAATTTACGGCCTTTAGGTTAGACTGATTTATCGTGTAACCGAAGTTTAACGGGTTCCTTTTAGCACTCATGTGGATGACCTTACACTTTTCGTTATTTAGGGTCAACTGCCACTTTTCGCACCATTCAGATATCTTTTTTAAATCGTTTTGCGGTTTGTTTTGATCTTCTGATGACTTTATTAGTCGAAAAACGACAGCGTCATCTGCAAACAACGGAAGACGGCTGCTCAGATTGTCTGCCAAATCGTTCATCTAGGTAAGGAACAGCAAAGGACTTATAACACTACCTCGGGGAACGCCAGAAATCCCTTGTTTTACTCGATGGCTTCCCGCCAATTACTACGAACTCTGACCTCTCTGACAGGAAATCACAAATCCAGTCACGTAAATGAGACGATATTCCATAAGCACGCAATTTCACTACGAGCCTCTTGTGTGGTACCGTGTCAAAAGCCTTCCGGAAATCCAGAAATACGGAATAATAATATGAAAAACAATTTGCAGATTTCCTTTCTATTGGCGATTCCCACACAAGCGCCGGAAACGTGCAGGTATTTAAATGCATTCGTCGCCCTACCAAGGTATGAATTACTGGAGTCCTCGTATCACCTCTTGGCTTGTCTGGAGTAGCCGTAACTCCAACTCCCCTGCTTGCTCCTTTTCTTCTACGCCTTGTACTGGTGTAGCAGTTGCCGGTTCTGTGTGATCCTCTTGAACCACCTCATCATCCGTTGTGAGGATACAGAGGACGTAACCCCACTTTCACTCGTTCGATCGACACAGTCTGCTGCTTGCTGTAACGTCGTATGCTCGTCTCATTGCAACACTTTGTATGACACCGTGCACGGTGCTCGCAAAGGGGGGTGTACTGCAAATGACCATGGCATTAAATGCGATCATGTTCGCAAATCTTTGTGGATGATAATGTCGTCATGGAGGAATAGGGCATAACTTCGCAATCTGACTCTGCACTTGTTTAAGCAAATGTGGTAAATTTGTAGCTTCCAGTCCGGGCTGCGTCGAAAAAAAATTTGATTGTAGATGTAAAGCCTCTAAAGCCTTTCCATGCAGAATTTTCACTGTGGCTCCAATGTCCAGTTGCACACTATTTGGAGGCCCAACAAAACCAGCGACAGCGCAGAGAGTCCATCCGTTTTTTATGGCACATGAATGCCGCCTTTAAAGTTCTGTGCCATTGCTTCATCATCTGATTACTCGGCGGACGGTAGCTGGTGTTACGGTGATGACGAAATCGTCACAGATTGAATAGCTCCCGCAAAAGAGTGAAACTGCTCTCCTTGCTCCGGGGTGAGGTGTTACGGGCAACAGAGCCTCTCTATCCATGTTGATAAAAGATCCTTGTCATCGTTTCTGCTGATACGTATGCAGTCGGTGCTGCTTCGGCCCATCGAGTACGCCTATGGCAGTCAGCAAGTAGCGATAGCCATCGGAAGGGGGCAGTGGTCCTATGATATCTAAATGTATATGTAAGTTGGAAACTCTTCCTCCTGTTTATGCACGTGTCTGCCACGTTGCATCTCTGGCACGATATGCATACCCTTGCCAACATGCGGATATCCTTCCTGATGAAGGGCGACATGAGTCTATCAGTCACTGTTATTTCCTTCGTATTTGTGTCAGGGTGGAACAAATTAAGCACACTATCAAATGACATCTTGCGGAGTCCCTCGGTTATGAAAGGCCTGGTTCTGGCTTAAGACATGTTGCACCAAATCAGAACTTTCGCCCCCCACTGGCCGTATGTGCTTAATCTGGAGCCCATACAGCTGTTTCGCAAACAGTGCTGCAATTGGCTATGGGTAGCCTGTAGATGGGCGAGTTGCTCATAATCCGCAGTATGTATGAAGGATTCAATGCGTGAAAAAAAAAAGAAAAAACAGGTACTACGTTCTTTGATCTTCTAATGGGTCTCAAATCTGCTGTGAATTGGCTATTGAAATCTAGCTGTCGGGATTACCTCGGAGATCATCTGTCTACATTTTTACGAAGAGCGAAACTTACTGGCTTATGATCTATATACAGCGAGCGGTTTTGCTTCACATACTGTCTAAAGCGTCTTATCGCTCCATAAATGGCTAGCATCTGGCAGTCTAAGCGCTCCATTTGACCTGCGCTTGTGTTTTGTGAGCCGCTGAGAGAAAAGTCCTAACGGCTGCCACTCGCTGTGCACCAACTGATGGAATGTGGCTCCAGTAAATTGGTGGGCAGCACCCACCACCACTGCTGGCAGCGCATCGTGAACGGGGTGGGCCAAAGGAGCTGCTTTTTCTAAGCTGACTTTAATCTGATCTCTGTTGTCCATGGCAGAGGTCCTCGTCCTGAGGTATCTTTACCTGCCAGCGCTGCCATCAGAGGCAATTGCACCTTGACTGCTCCTGGTAGGTGTCGACTCCCAGGAACTTTCGTAACTGGTGGTAGCTCGTCCGATGAGGTGACACTGGGTCGCCGAGAAACGTTACTTGTTTCTCTCGCAGATTATATTTTGCCTTGTTGACAACTATGCCATAAAATGGTTCAAATGGCTCTGAGCACTATGTGACTCAACTGCTGAGGTCATCAGTCGCTTAGAACTTAGAACTAATTAAACCTAACTAACCTAAGGACAGCACACAACACCCAGCCATCACGAGGCAGAGAAAATCCCTGACCCCGCCGGGAATCGAACCCGGGAACCCGTGCGTGGGAAGCGAGAACGCTACCGCACGACCACGAGATGCGGGCAACTATGCCATACTAGCTGATTCGGTCTAATACCATTTTGAAATGTTCCTCGTGTACCAACGGATTACTGTAGAATATCAAAATATGGTCGAACGGCAGCGTAGCCCTCGTAGGATTCAACAATAAAACATTGTCCGCCATGCCGTGTTTTTTTAGTCCTTACGGCATTTGTACATATTCGAGTAACCCGAATGGATTTGTTACAGCCGTCTTCGGCACATCTTCTCCTGCCACAGACAGTTGATTATAAGCTTTTCTTACAATCTGTGAGCTGAAAATCGAGGCCCCTGTTAGCACATTGCTGAAATCTCTAATATTCGGCACTATATACAGACGTGGACTTGTGCTTGCGTTCAATTTGCTGTAATCTCTCCAGGTGCCGTTGTTTTCCATTACAAGATGCAGCGGCGACGTGCACGGGCTATCTGACCTGCACACAACCCCCTGCACGCTGCATACTCTCGAATTCCTTTGCCGCGGCAGAACGGCCCAGCGCTAACCATGTCAGTCACTGTGATTTTCGTTGACCAGATACAGTCCTACTGTGGTGGATCATGTTATGCACCGCACTGTTAACTCGGCTCTCAACTGCGGTCCTCTTCCTGCACATCCGAATTTCGACTTGAGGCCATTGTCCTCACAGCCGACTGTCCTAACGAACCTGTTACGATCTTTCCATCCATCTTACTTTGCCCTGCACTGAGGTCTCAAGCCAATGTCGGCTGATGAATTCCGTGTCTTCGATGGGTTCGATCACATCCGCTAGCACAAATTTCCACCGGAATTTTCTATCTCGCTCTCTCCGTAAGTCGCTGTGGACGAATTGTTGGCCCGCTGCAGTGTGGGCAGGACTGGTTGCCGTTGTTCTCTTTATCGTGACTGGCCCGGTATCGAGTAGAAAGCAACCGTCTGTCCCACGACCTCTCGCATACAGCCCACGTGACCACGTAAAGAAGTTAGACTGACTGCTCGCCCGCCAGCGGCCGCAGTGTCCGTCACTCTCCCTGTCGTCGTGCTCCCACTTGATCCTCCACAACGCCTCACCTGCTGCTGCTGATCGACTCCATTTGGGCTGGTATAAGAAGACTTACGTTTTGTCTCTCACTCGCCAAAATGTCAGTGGTAAAAAAAAAAATTGCTTTTGTTGTTTTTACGTTGAAATGGTTTATCTCTGTTCTTAGTATCTTGCTAGGCGGTAATTTTCTTATACCGCGCCAACAATGCTGTCTCATGTTGCAGTGCATCCGCCTGCTCTTTCAGACTGCTGAATTGTTTATTAATGTCTCTGCTATGTTCTTTCGGGATTACTGCAGTCTCTTGGACGATGCCTTCCCTAGTCACTATCGTCTCTCTCGAAATGGTTGCTATGTCCAGCACTGAGTACACTCTGTCTGTTAATGCAGTTAAGGAACTGACGTCTATTCCTTCATATATGACCACAGGCACTTTGACCGCTAGTGGAAGTTGCGCCGTCCATACCTGCCGCAATAGTACGTGTGAGAACTCTTATTTGCTTACAGTTCCTCGGAAGTGGCACTTCAATGTGACATCTGATGCTATGCATGTCACTCTAGCACCAAGACTGAGTTTCGTGCCCTGCTCGGCCACGCCACTCTGAACGAAAGCCAGATCTAGCAGGGTAAACTGCACTGAAGAGCCAAAGAAACTGGTACACCTGCCTAATATCGTGTACGGCTCCCACGAGCACGCAGAAGTGCCGCAACACGTCGTGGCATGACTAAAGTATGAAGTAGTGCTGGAGCGAACTGACACCATGAATCCTGCAAGGCTATCCATAAATCCGTAAGAGTATGAAGGGGTGGAAGTCACTTCTGAACAGCACGTTGCGAGGCATCCAAGACGTGCTCAATAATGTTTATATCTGGGGAATTGGGTGGCCAATGGAAGTGTATAAACTTAGAAGAGAGTTCTTGGAGCCACTCTGTAGCAATTCTGGACGTCTGGGATGTCGCATTGTGCTGCTGGATTTGCCCAGGTCCGTCGGAATGCAGAATGGACATGAAAGGATGCAGGTGATCAGACGGGATGCTTACGTACGTGTCACCTGTCCGAGTTGTATCTAGACATATCAGGGGTCCCATATCACTCCAACTGCACACGCCCCACATCGTTACAGCCGGCCGGAGTGGCCGAGCGGTTCTAGGCGCCACAGTCTGGAACCGCGCGACCGCTGCGGTCGCAGGTTCGAATCCTGCCTCGGGCACGGGTGTTTGTGATGTCCTTAGGTTAGTTACGTTTAAGTGGTGCTAAGTTCTAGGGGACTGATGACCACAGTAGTTAAGTGCCACAGTGCTCAGAGCCTTTTGAACCATTTGAACCACACCGTTACAGCGCCTCCTCCAGCCTGAACAGTCCCCTGCTGACAGGCAGGGTCCATGGCTTTTGATATTGTCTCCATACCCGAACATACAAACTGCAAAAAGGTGGGAAATTAAGGAGATGGGACCTGATTAAACTGAAAGAACCAGAGGTTGTAGAGAGTTTCAGGGAGAGCATAAGGGAACAATTGACAGGAATGGGGGAAAGAAATACAGTAGAAGAAGAATGGGTACCTCTGAGGGATGAAGTAGTGAAGACAGCAGAGGATCAAGTAGGTAAAAAGACGAGGGCTAATAGAAATCCTTGGGTAACAGAAGAAATATTGAATTTAATTGATGAAAGAAGAAAATATAAAAATGCAGTAAATGAAGCAGGCAAAAAGGAATACAACCGTCTCAAAAATGATATCGACAGGAAGTGCAAAATGGCTAAGCAGGGATGGCTAGAGGACAAATGTGAGGATGTAGAGGCTTGTCTCACTAGGGGTAAGATAGATACTGCCTACAGGAAAATTAAAGAGACCTTTGGAGAGAAGAGAACCACTTGTATGAATATCAAGAGCTCAGATGGCAACCCAGTTCTAAGCAAAGAAGGGAAGGCAGAAAGGTGGAAGGAGTATATAGAGGGTTTATACAAGGGCGATGTACTTGAGGACAATATTATGGAAATGGAAGAGGATGTAGATGAAGACGAAATGGTAGATGAGATACTGCGTGAAGAGTTTGACAGAGCACTGAAAGACCTGAGTCGAAACAAGCCCCCGGGAGTAGACAACATTCCATTTGAAGTACTGATGGCCTCGGGAGAGCCAGTCATGAAAAAACTCTACCATCTGGTGAGCACGATGTATAAGACAGGCGAAATACCTTCAGACTTTAAGAAGAATATAATAATTCCAATCCCAAAGAAAGCAGGTGTTGACAGATGTGAAAGTTACCGAACTATCACTTTAATAAGTCACAGCTGCAAAATTCTAACGCGAATTCTTTACAGACGAATGGAAAAACTGCTAGAAGCCGACCTCGGGGAAGATCAGTTTGGATTCCGTAGAAATGTTGGAACACGTGAGGCAATACTGACCTTACGACTTATCTTAGAAGAAAGATTAAGAAAAGGCAAACCTACGTTTCTAGCATTTGTAGACTTAGAGAAAGCTTTTGACAATGTTAACTGGAATACTCTCTTTCAAATTCTGAAGGTGGCAGGGGTAAAATACAGGGAGCGAAAGGCTATTTACAGTTTGTACAGAAACCAGATGGCAGTTATAAGAGTCGAGGGGCATGAAAGGGAAGCAGTGGTTGGGAAAGGAGTAAGACAGGGTTGTAGCCTCTCCCCGATGTTATTCAATCTGTATATTGAGCAAGCAGTAAAGGAAACAAAAGAAAAATTCGGAGTAGGTATTAAAATTCATGGAGAAGAAGTAAAAACTTTGAGGTTCGCCGATGACATTGTAATTCTGTCAGAGACAGCAAAGGACTTGGAAGAGCAGTTGAACGGAATGGACAGTGTCTTGAAAGGAGGATATAAGATGAACATCAACAAAAGCAAAACTAGGATAATGGAATGTAGTCAAATTAAGTCGGGTGATGCTGAGGGAATTAGATTAGGAAATGAGACACTTAAAGTAGTAAAGGAGTTTTGCTATTTAGGGAGTAAAATAACCGATGATGGTCGAAGTAGAGAGGATATAAAATGTAGACTGGCAATGGCAAGGAAGGCGTTTCTCAAGAAGAGGAATTTGTTAACATCAAGTATAGATTTAAGTGTCAGGAAGTCGTTTCTGAAAGTACATTCCTGGAAATGGAAAAAAGAACACATTGACACCGGTGTGTCAGACCCACCATACTTGCTCCGGACACTGCGAGAGGGCTGTACAAGCAATGATCACACGCACGGCACAGCGGACACACCAGGAACCGCGGTGTTGGCCGTCGAATGGCGCTAGCTGCGCAGCATTTGTGCACCGCCGCCGTCAGTGTCAGCCAGTTTGCCGTGGCATACGGAGCTCCATCGCAGTCTTTAACACTGGTAGCATGCCGCGACAGCGTGGACGTGAACCGTATGTGCAGTTGACGGACTTTGAGCGAGGGCGTATAGTGGGCATGCGGGAGGCCGGGTGGACGTACCGCCGAATTGCTCAACACGTGGGGCGTGAGGTCTCCACAGTACATCGATGTTGTCGCCAGTGGTCGGCGGAAGGTGCACGTGCCCGTCGACCTGGGACCGGACCGCAGCGACGCACGGATGCACGCCAAGACCGTAGGATCCTACACAGTGCCGTAGGGGACCGCACCGCCACTTCCCAGCAAATTAGGGACACTGTTGCTCGTGGGGTATCGGCGAGGACCATTCGCAACCGTCTCCATGAAGCTGGGCTACGGTCCCGCACACCGTTAGGCCGTCTTCCGCTCACGCCCCAACATCGTGCAGCCCGCCTCCAGTGGTGTCGCGACAGGCGTGAATGGAGGGACGAATGGAGACGTGTCGTCTTCAGCGATGAGAGTCGCTTCTGCCTTGGTGCCAATGATGGTCGTATGCGTGTTTGGCGCCGTGCAGGTGAGCGCCACAATCAGGACTGCATACGACCGAGGCACACAGGGCCAACACCCGGCATCATGGTGTGGGGAGCGATCTCCTACACTGGCCGTACACCACTGGTGATCGTCGAGGGGACACTGAATAGTGCACGGTACATCCAAACCGTCATCGAACCGATCGTTCTACCAATCCTAGACCGGCAAGGGAACTTGCTGTTCCAACAGGACAATGCACGTCCGCATGTATCCCGTGCCACCCAACGTGCTCTAGAAGGTGTAAGTCAACTACCCTGGCCAGCAAGATCTCCGGATCTGTCCCCCATTGAGCATGTTTGGGACTGGATGAAGCGTCGTCTCACGCGGTCTGCACGTCCAGCACGAACGCTGGTCCAACTGAGGCGCCAGGTGGAAATGGCATGGCAAGCCGTTCCACAGGACTACATCCAGCATCTCTACGATCGTCTCCATGGGAGAATAGCAGCCTGCATTGCTGCGAAAGGTGGATATACCCTGTACTAGTGCCGACATTGTGCATGCTCTGTTGCCTGTGTCTATGTGCCTGTGGTTCTGTCAGTGTGATCATGTGATGTATCTGACCCCAGGAATGTGTCAATAAAGTTTCCCCTTCCTGGGACAATGAATTCACGGTGTTCTTATTTCAATTTCCCGGAGTGTATTAGTATGGAGTGTAGCCATGTATGGAAGTGAAACATGGACGATAACTAGTTTGGACAAGAAGAGAATAGAAGCTTTCGAAATGTGGTGCTACAGAAGAATGCTGAAGATAAGGTGGGTAGATCACGTAACTAATGAGTAGGTATTGAATAGGATTGGGGAGAAGAGAAGTTTGTGGCACAACTTGACTAGAAGAAGGGATCGTTTGGTAGGACATGTTTTGAGGCATCAAGGGATCACAAATTTAGCATTGGAGGGCAGTGTGGAGGGTAAAAATCGTAGAGGGAGACCAAGAGATGAATACACTAAGCAGATTCAGAAGGATGTAGGTTGCAGTAGATACTGGGAGATGAAGAAGCTTGCACAGGATAGAGTAGCATGGAGAGCTGCATCAAACCAGTCTCAGGACTGAAGACCACAACAACAACAACCCGAACATGTCCAACCGCTCGATACAATTTGAAATGAGACTCGTCCGACCAGGCGACATGTTTCCAGTCATCAGCAGTCCAATGTCGGTGTTGAAGGGCCGACGCGAGACGTAAAGCTGTGTGTCGTGCAGTGATCGAGGGTAGACGAGTGGACATCCAGCTCCGAAAGCCCATATCGTTGATGTTCCGTTGAATGGTTCGCCTGCTGACACTTGTTGATGGCCCACCATTGAAATCTGCAGCAATTTGCCGAAGTGTTGCACTTGTGTCGCGTTTAACGATTCTCTTCAGTCGTCGTTGGTCCCGTTCCTGCAGGATCCTTTTCCGGCCGCAGCGATATCGGAGATTTGATGTTTTGCCGGATTCCTGATATTCATGGTCCACTCGTGAAATGGTCGTAAGGGACAATCCCCACTTCAACTCTACCTCGGAGACGCTGTGGCTCATCGCTCGTACGCAGACTATGGCTCCACGTTCCGACTCACCTGTCTTGGTAACCTGCCATTGTGGCAGCAATAACCGATCTAACAACTGCGCCAGACACACGTTGTCTTACACAGGCGTTGCCGACTGCAGCACCGTATTCTGGCTGTTTACATACCTTTTTATTTGAATACGCATGCCTGTACCGGTTTCTTTGACGCTTCTGTGTATATTTCTAGTATATCTGGTAAGAGCTGCGGGACGTCACTTTACTGAGTGCATGCACGACGGGGTATATATGCTGACAAAAATATAAAAAATATCCCGGATTTTTCCTTGATTTCCGAGTTGAAAATACATTTTTCCCTGGGTGTAAAGGCACATTTTTTCGGGTGAACATACACTATGGCCCGGATGAATGTACATTTTTTCGGTGTTAAGTGACGATGTACTTCCCCTGGGGGCTGTAAAGTGTATCAGTCCTTTGAATGGTAACGGTTTTATACAACGTCGTGGAGTTTCCCAGCAAAAAAAAAAAAAAAAAAAAAAAAAAGTATTTTGGTAAGATCTTTATTGCACAGCAACAAGTACTCTACAGATTTTGGTATTACGAGAGTATAAATACGAATTCACGAAATACATCACGGTAGTTTCCGAACACAGAACGCCAAAGTATAAGAAGTGCGATGTCCATGGTATATACGGAAACAGGTACTTTATCACCGCTCCGAGCGGACTAGTGGTAAACTTCAAATTCGGGAAAATTTGGCGCTATAATATGTACTTTAGCTTCGAAAAATACGGCTGCTAGATAATATTTTTCATCGAGAAACGCTAAGCTTTCTCATACAATACTGGTCATGAAAAATGTTTCGCTGCTCTGAGTGTGTCATTGGGCAGGACGCTAAGATCACTGCTTAAATTTCAGCTGCTCGATGTTTTTGACAAGCACGATTTCACTGCTGTTCAACAAACATTTCGCGAGTTAGTTGGGTGAATACATATTGTTCCGTTGAGCACTTCGACTTTTCCATAGAAAAGCCGAATACGTGTAAATTGCTCAAGAACTAACCTCGCAATTTTTTTTGAAGGATAGTTATACTTTTTGCCATCCCATGCCTTGGAGGGGAATTGGGACCCATTGTCAGAGAGCACTGCTTTCGGCTTACCAATTTCATTGTAGTAGGTCTCCAGTTTTCTAATAATTGTCCCACTAGTGGTATTTTTCACCCCATACATCTTTACGAGTTTGGAGAATACATCAACCGCCAGCAGAATGTACTTTTGTCCTCCCCTGAAGGTTGGTTACGGACCAAACACATCAATTGCTAGGAGCTCTTTAGCGTTTTCGGGCAAGATGATTTGCATCTCCCCTTGACTGGTAATGGTTCTGTGTTTTACAAGCTGGCCACTCTCACAAGCACCTAGTTCCTTTTCTAGACTGTCGCACAGATGACAAAATGGTAGATATCGAAATAGACGACAGAGGGAGAGAAAAACAACTAAAATCGCTCAAAAGAGGAAAGGCCGCTGGACCTGATGGGATACCAGTTCAATTTTACACAGAGTACGTGAACGTACTTGCCCCCCCCCCCCCCCCTCCGACACCCTTCTTGCAATGGTGTACCGTATGTCTCTAGAAGAGTGTAGCGTTCCAAAAGATTGGAAAGGGCACAGGTCATCCTTGTTTTCAAGAAGGGACGTCGAACAGATGTGAAGAACTATAGACCTATATCTCTAACGTCAATCAGTAGTAGAATTTTGGAACAAGTATTATGTTAGAGTATAATGACTTTTCTGGAGACTAGAAAATCTACTCTGTAGCAATCAACATGGATTTAGAAAAAGACACTCAAGTGAAACCCAGCCCGCGCTATTAGTCCACGAGACTCTGAGGGTCATGAGTACGGGTTCCCAGGTAGATACCGTGTTTCTTGACTTCCGCAAGGCATTTGATACAGTTCCCCACAGTTGTTTAATAAACAAAGTAAGAGCGTATGGACTATCAGACCAATTGTGTGATTGGATTGAAGAGTTCGTAGATAACAGAACGCAGCATGTCATTCTCAATGGAGAGAAGTCTTCCGAAGTAAGAGCGATTTCAGGTGTGCCGCAGGGGGGTGTCGTAGGACCGTTGCTATTCACAATATATACACAAATGACCTTGTGGATAACATCGGAAGTTCACTGAGGCTTTTTGCTGTTGATGCTGTAGTATATCGTGAGGTTGTAACAATGGAAAATTGTACTGAAATGCAGGAGGATCTGCAACGAATTGACGCATGGTGTAGGGAATGGCAATTGAATCTCAATGTAGACAAGTGTAATGTGCTGGGAATACATAGAAACAAATATCCATTATCATTTAGGTTCAATATAGCAGGTCAGCAACTGGAAGCAATTAATTCCATAAATTATCTGGGAGTAGGCATTAGGAGTGATTTAAAGTGGAATGACCATGTAGAATTAATCGTCGGTAAGGAAGATGCCAGACTAAGATTCATTGGAAGAACCCTAAGGAAATGCAATCGGAAAACAAAGGAAGTAGGTTACATTACACTTGTTCGGCCACTGCTTGAATATTGCTCACCGATGTGGGATCCGTACCAGATTGGGTTTATAGAAGAGACAGAGAAGGTCCAACGGAGAGCAGCGCGCTTCGTTACAAGATCATTTAGTAATCGCGAAAGCGTTACGGAGATGACAGATAAACTCCATTGGAAGTGCAGGAGAGACGCTCAGTAGCTCGGTACGGGCTTTTGTTGAAGTTTCGAGAACATACCTTCACCGAGGAGTCAAGCAGTATATTGCTCCCTCCTACGTATATATCGCGAAGAGACCATGAGGATAAAATCACGAAAGATTAGAGCCCACACAGAGGCATACCGACAATATTTCTTTCCACGAATAATACGAGAGTGGAATAGAAGGGAGAACCGACAGAGGTACTCAAAGTGCCCTCCGGCACACATCGTCAGGTGGCTTGCGGAGTATGGATGTAGATGTAGATGTAGTTGCTTTCTCACCCTACAGTCCATGTTACTGGACACCACATAGTCTTCTAGTACCCCTATACATTTTTTGTGCCCCATAGTGCCCATGGCTCAGATGCACTTACTTGCTTAGTGACTGGACATGTTCCTCAGGCCAGCACAGTCGCCACTCCTCTCTGTTTTCAACTCTTTAACTATCTTGTAAAATCTCCCCAACTTCTCATGGCCCTTTGTACCCAGTCTCGTCTTAACTAGTTTCAAAACTGGATCCGCACTCTGTATTCGCCTCATGTCTTTGCATGTGCTACTAATCTGTTTTTCCCCTTCCACATCTCTTATATACACCATCTTAAATTCTGTACTCTCTTCCTCCTCTTCACTGTTTACATCTACGTCTACGTGATTACTCTGATATTCACAATAAAGTGCCTCGCAGAGGGTTCAATGAACCACCTTCAAGCTGTCTCTCTACAGTTCCACTCTCGAACGGCACGCGGGAAAAACGAGCACTTAAATTTTTCTGTGCGAACCATGATTTCTCTTATTTTATCGTGATGATCATTTCTTCCTATGTAGGTGGGTGCCAACAGAATGTTTTCGCAATCGGAGGAGAAAACTGGTGACTGAAATTTCATGAGAAGATCCCGTCGCAACGAAAAACGCCTTTGGTTTAATTATTGCCACTCCAGTTCACGTATCATGTCTGTGGCACTATCTCCCCTATTTCGCCATAATACAAAACGAGCCGCCCTTCTTTGTACTTTTTCGATGTCATCCGTCAGTCCCACCTGATGCGGATCCCACACCGCTCAGCAATACTCCACAATACGGCGGACAAGCGTGGTGTAAGCAGTCTCTTTAGTAGACTTGTTGCACCTTCTAAGTGTTCTGCCAATGAATCGCAGTCTTTGGTTTAGTCTACCCGCAGTATTATCTATGTGATCGTTCCAATTTAGGTTATTTGTAATTCTAATTCCTGAGTATTTAGTTGAATTTACAGCCTTCAGATTTGTGTGACTTACCACGTAATGGAAATTTAGCTGATTTCTGTTAGTACTTGATCATCTGATGACTTTACAAGACGGCAAATGACAGCATCATCAGCAAACAATCTAAGACGGCTACTCAGATTGTCTCCCATGTCGTTAATATAGACCAGGAACAATAGAGGGCCTATAACACTTCCCTGGGGAACGCCAGATATTACTTCTGTTTTACGTGATGACTTTCCGTCTATTACTACGAACTGTGACCTTTCTGACAGGAAATCATGAATCCAGTCGCACAACTGAGGCGATACTCCGTAGGCATGCAGTTTGGTTAGAAGACGCTTGTCAGGAACGGTGTCGATCTGGAAATCTAAAAATATAGAATCAATTTGACATCCCCTGTCGATAGCGCTTATTACTTCATGAGAGTAAAGAGCTAGTTGTGAGTCACAAGAACGATATTTTATGGAAAAGTGCTGACTATGTGTCAATAAATCGTTTTCTTCGAGGTATCTCAAAATGTTCGAATACAGAGTATGTTCCAAAACCCTAATGCAAATCGACGTTAGTGATATGGACCTGTAATTCAGCGGATTACTCCTACTTCCCGTTTTGGGTACTGGTGTGACTTGAGCAATTTTCAAGTCTTTAGGTACGGATCTTTCTGTGAGCGAGTAGCTGTATGTAATTGCTAAATATGGAGCTATTTTATCAGCATACTCTGAGAGGAACCTGACTGGTATACAATCTGAACAGGAGGCCTTGCCTTTATTAAGTGATTTAAGCTGCTTCGTTACTCCAAGAATATCTACTTCGATGTCTCTCATCTTGGCAGTTGTTCTTTATTGGAATTGAGGAATATTTACTTCGTCTTCTTTGGTGATGGAGTTTCGGAAAACCGTGTTAATAATTCTGCTTCAGTGGCACTATCATCAGAGACTTCATCGTTATTTTCGCGCAGTGAAAATATTGATTGCGTCTTGCCACTGGTGTGCTTTCTGTATGGCCAGAATCTCTTTGGGTTTTCTGCCAGATTTTGAGACAGAATTTCGTAGTGGAAATTATTAAAAGCATCTCGCATTGAAGTACGGGCCATATTTCGAACTTCTGTACAACTTTGACAATCTTGGGGATTTGGCGTTCTTTTAAATTTGGCATGCTTTTCTCGTTGCTTCTGCAACAGCTATCTGTCCCGTTTGGTGTACCGTGGGGGATCAGTACCATCACTTATTAATTTATATGGTATATATCTCTCAATTGCTGTCGATACTATCTCTTTCAAAACGTTCCACTACTTTTCTACACTTACATGATCAGATCGGAAACAGTGAAAACTGTCTCTTAAAAAGGCGTTAATAGTATGTTTATCAACTTGATATACTTCGCGTTTCTTTTTGATGGTTGTACGTGTCACAATATTCAGCCTAGCAGCAACTGCCTTGTGGTCGCTAATCCCCGTATTCGTCACAATACTCCAGGATTATTTGTTGCTAAAAGGTCAAGTATGCTTTCGGAACAATTTACGCTTCGAGTGGGCTCATGAACTAATTGTTCAAAATAATTTTCTGCGAAAGCATTCAGTACAATTTCGGATGACGTTTCATGCTTGCCGCCGGCTTTAAACGTATAATTTCTCCAGCATTTCGACGGTAGATTAAAGTCACCACCGACTATAGTTGTATGAGTGAGGTACTTATTTGAAATGAAACTCAAGTTTTCTTTGAACTGTTCAGCAACAATATCTTCTGAGTCGGGGGGTCGGTAAAACGATCCAATTAATAGTTTAGTCCGATTGTCAGGTATAGCCTCTACCCATACTATTTCGCACGAACTATCTACTTCAATTTCGCTACAAGGCAAAATACCGCTGACAGCAATAAATACTCCACCACCAACTGTATTTAATCTATCCTTTCTGAGCACTGTTAGATTGTTTGAAAAAATTTCGGCTGAACTTATTTCTGGTTTTAGCCAGCTCTCTGTACCTACAACTATTTGAATTTCAGTGCTTTCTATTAGGACTTGGAGCTCTGGTTCATTCCAAACTCAGCTACGACAATTTATAACTACAATACCAATAGTTTCTACAACTACCTTACTGTGTTTTACCTACCAGCTTTTAGACGGACGTCCCGTCTGTGGTTCCCTGAGACCCCCTAACCTAAAAAACCGCCCAGTCCCTTCCACACAGCCCCCGATACCCGTGTAGCCCCTTCCTGTGTGTAGTGGTCTCCTGACCTATTAAGCGGAACTCGGAAGCCCACCACCCGATGGAGCAAGTCAAGGAATGTGCAGCCTACATGGTCACAGAAATGCTTGAGCCTCTGACTCAGGCCCTCCACTCGGCTCTGCACCAAAGGACCACAGTCGGTTCTATTGACGATGCTGCAGATGGTGAGCTCCGCCTTAATCTCGGAAGGAATACTGCCTGTCTTTACTATTTCCGCTAGCCGCCCGAAACCAGACAGAATCTGTTCCGATCCAAAGTGACACACGTCATTGGTACCGACATGAGCCACCACCTGCAGCAGTTGGTTGCCCCCTGTACTCTTCATGGCATCCGGAAGCACCCTTTCCACATCCGGAATGACTCCCCCTGGAATGCACACAGAGTGCACACTGGCTTCCTTCCCATTCTTGGCAGCCATGTACCTAAGGGGTCCAATAACGCGCCTAACGTTGGAGCTCCCAACTACCAGCAAACCCACCCTCCGTAGATGCCCAGGGCTTGCGGGCCGAGAAGCTTCAAATAACTCTGAGCACAATGGCACTTAACATCTGTAGTTATAAGTTCCCTAGAACTTGTTGTTGTTGTTGTTGTCTTCAGTCCTGAGACTGGTTTGATGCAGCTCTCCATGCTACCCTATCCCTTGCAAGGTTCTTCATCTCCCTGTACCTACTGCAACCCACATCCTTCTGAATCTGCTCAGTGTATTCATCTCTTGGTCTCCCTCTACGCTTTTTACCCTCCATGCTGCCATCCAATGCTAAATTTGTGATCCCTTGATGCATCAGAACCGGTCCCTTCTTTTTGTCAAGTTGTGCCACATACTCCTCTTCTCCCCAATTCTATTCAATACTTCATCATTACTTATGTGGTCTACCCATCTAATCTTCAGCATTTTTCTGTAGCACCACATTTCAAAATCTTCTATTCTCTTCTTGTCCAAACTATTTATCGTCCATGTTCACTTCCATACATGGCTACACTCCATACAAATACTTTCCGAAACGACTTCCTGACACTCAAGTCTATACTCGATGTTAACAAATTTCTCTTCTTCAGAAACGCTTTCCTTGCCATTGCCAGCTACATTTTATATCTTCTGTACTTCGACCATCATCAGTTATTTTGCTCCCCAAACAGCAAAACTTCTTTATTACTTTAAGTGTCTCATTTCCTAATCTAATTCCCTCAGCGTCACCCCACTTAATTCGACTACATTCCATTATCCTCGTTTTGCTTTTCTTGATGTTCATCTTATATCCTCCTTTTAAGACACTGTCCATTCCGTTCAACTGCTCTTCCAGGTCCTTTGCTGTCTCTGACAGAATTACAATGTCATCGGCGAACCTCAAAGTTTCTATTTCTTCTCCATGGATTTTAATACCTACTCCGAATTTTTCTTTTGTTTCCTTTACTGCTTGCTCAATACACAGATTGAATAACATCGGGGAGAGGCTACAACCATGTCTCACTCCCTTCCCAACCACTGCTTCCCTTTCATGTCCCTCGACTCTTATAACTGCCATCTGGTTTCTGTACAAACTGTAAATAGTCTTTCGCTCCCTGTATTTTACCCCTGCCACCTTTAGAATTTGAAAGAGAGTATTCCAGTCAACATTGTCAAAACTTTCTCTAAGTCTACAAATGCTAGAAACGTAGGTTTGCCTTTCCTTAATCTTTCTTCTAAGATAAGGCGTAAGGTCAGTATTGCCTCACCTGTTCCAACATGTCTAAGGAATCCAAACTGATCTTCCCCGAGGTCGGCTTCTACTAGTTTTTCCATTCGTCTGTAAAGAACTCGCGTTAGTATTTTGCAGCTGTGACTTATTTAACTGATAGTTCGGTAATTTTCACATCTGTCAACACCTGCTTTCTTTGGGATTGGAATTATTATATTCTTCTTGAAGTCTGAGGGTATTTCGACTGTCTCATACATCTTGCTCACCAGATGGTAGAGTTTTGTCAGGACTGGCTCTCCCAAGGCCGTCAGTAGTTCTAATGGAATGTTGTCTACTCCCGGGGCCTTGTTTCGACTCAGGTCTTTCAGTGCTCTGTCAAACTCTTCACGTAGTATCGTATCTCCCATTTCATCTTCATCTGCATCCTCTTCCATTTCCATAATATTGTCCTCAAGTGCATCGCCCTTGTATAGACCCTCTATATACTCCTTCCACCTTTCTGCTTTCCCTTCTTTGCTGAGAACTGGGTTTCCATCTGAGCTCTTGATATTCATACAAGTGGTTCTCTTTTCTCCAAAGGTCTCTTTAATTTTCCTGTAGGCAGTATCTATCTTACCCCTAGTGAGATAAGCCTCTACATCCTTACATTTGTCCTCTAGCCATCCCTTCTTAGCTATTTTGCACTTCCTGTCCATCTCATTTTTGAGACGTGTGTATTTCTTTTTGCCTACTTCATTTACTGCATTTTTATATTTTCTCCTTTCGTCAATTAAGTTCAATATTTCTTCTGTTACCCAAGGATTTCTACTAGCCCTCGTCTTTTTACCTACTTGATCCTCTGCTGTCTTCACTCCTTCATCCCTCAGAGCTACCCATTCTTCTTCTACTGTACTTCTTTCCCCCATTCCTGTCAATTGTTCCCTTGTTTCTTCAGTTTTAATCTACAGGTCATAACCAATAGATTGTGGTCAGAGTCCACATCTGCCCCTGGAAATGTCTTACAATTTAAAACCTGGTTCCTAAATCTCTGTCTTACCATTATATAATCTATCTGATACCTTCTAGTATCTCCAGGATTCTTCCATGTATACAACCTTCTTTCATGATTCTTGAACCAAGTGTTAGCTATGATTAAGTTATGCTCTGTGCAAAACTCTACCAGGTGGCTTCCTCTTTCATTTCTTAGCCCCAATCCATATTCACCTACTATGTTTCCTTCTCTCGCTTTTCCTACTTTTGAATTCCAGTCACCCATGACTATTAAATTTTCGTCTCCTTCACTACCTGAATAATTTCTTTTATCTCATCATACATTTCTTCAATTTCTTCATCATCTGCAGAGCCAGTTGGCACATAAACTTGTACTACTGTAGTAGGTGTGGGCTTTGTGTCTATCTTGGCCACAATAATGCGTTCACTATGCTGTTTGTAGTAGCTTATCCGCACTCCTATTTTTTTATTCATTATTAAACCTACTCTTGCGTTCCCCCTATTTGATTTATGTGTTTATAACCCTGTATTCACCTGACCGAAAGTCTTGTTCCTCCTGCCACCGAACTTCACTAATTCCCACTATATCTAACTTCAACCTATCCATTTCCCTTTTTAAATTTTCTAATCTACCTGCCCGGTTAAGGGATCTGACATTCCACGCTCCGATCCGTAGAACGCCAGTTTTCGTTTTCCTGATAACGACATCCTCTTGAGTAGTCCCCGCCCGGAGATCCGAATGGGGGACTATTTTACCTCCGGAATGTTTTACCCAAGAAGACGCCATCATCATTTAATCATACAGTAAAGCTGCATGCCCTCGGGAAAAAATACGGCCGTAGTTTCCCCTTGCTTTCAGCCGTTCGCAGTTCCACAACAGCAAGGCCGTTTTGGTTAATGTTGCAAGGCCAGGTCAGTCAATCAACCAACTCCTGCAACTACTGGAAAGGCTGCTGCCCCTCTTCAGGAACCACACGTTTGTCTGGCCTCTCAACAGATACCCCTCCGTTGTGGTTGCACCTACGGTACGGCCATCTGTATTGCTGAGGCACGCAAGCCTCCCCACCAACGGCAAGGTCCATGGTTCATGGGGAAGAACTTAGAACTACTTAAACCTAACTAACCTAAGGACATCACTTACATCAATGCCCGAGGCAGGATTCGAACGTGCGACCGTAGCGGTCACCCGGTTCCAGACCGAAGCGCCTAGAACCGCACGGCCACAGCCCGAGAAGCTTCCTCTGGATGAGGGTGGACGACTGCATCCGGCTCAGACACATCGTCAGCCACAGATAACGGCCGAAACCTTTTCCTCAAACGAACCGGGGAGGCCCTACGATCGGCCCCACGGAAAGGTTTTCGCTGCCTCCCAGACAATGATCTCCCACTCGACCAGGGGCGAGGGGTCAACCTCAGTGCAGGAGTACCCGGAGCGGTCACAGCAGTGGACCGATCGGAGGAAACGTGGGATGTGCTCGACATCCCTTGAATCCCCGCGTCCGATCCCCCACAGTGACACCCCTTGGCAGCAAAAAACGGTTCAAACGGCTCTGAGCCCTATGGGACTTAACATCTGAGGTCATCAGTCCCCTAGAACTTAGAACTAATTAAAGCTAACCAACCTAGGGACATCACACACATCCATGCCCGAGGCAGGATTCGAACCTGCGACCGTAGTGGTCGCGCGGTTCCAGACTGAAGCGCCTACAACCGCTCGGCCACACCTGCCGGCCCCTTGGCAGCAACCTCAAGCTGTGTGACAGAAGCCAAAGCAGCCTGGAACAGTGAGCGAAGGGTCGCCAACTCAGCTTGCATCTGTACACAAAAATCACAGTTCCTGTTGTAAGTAGGCTGTTTAGGTTCTTATATGTAGTCTGCTTAGGTTCTTATATGTAGGCTGTTTAGGTTCTTATATTGGTAACGCCGCCGCCACGGAGCGCTCTCTGTATGAAAATCACTGGCTGTGCTGTGTGCAGTCTGTGGGTAGTTTGCATTGTTATCTGCCATTGTAGTGTTGGGCAGCTGGACGTGAACAGCACGTAGCGTTGCGCAGTTGGAGGTGAGCCGCCAGCAGTGGTGGATGTGGGGAGAGAGATGGCGGAGTTTTGAAATTTGTAATACTGGATATTATGAACTGCTATGTATATTATGATTTTTCAACACTATTAAGGTAAATACATTGTTTGTTCTCTATCAAAATCTTTCATTTGCTAACTATGCCTATCAGTAGTTAGTGCCTTCCGTAGTTTGAATCTTTTATTTAGCTGGTAGTAGTGGCGCTCGCTGTATTGCAGTAGTTCGAGTAACCAAGATTTTTGTTAGGTAAGCGATTTGTGAAACGCATAGGTTAATGTTAGTCAGGGCCATTCTTTTGTAGGGATTTCTGAAAGTCAGATTGCGTTGCGCTAAAAATATTGTGTGTCAGTTTAAGCACAGTCATGTATAATTTTTCTAAGGGGATGTTTCACTATCCATTACTGCTGCCGCTCCTGTTTTAAGCTCGTTAAAATATGCAACAAACGAATGGTATACTCGCTTTATTAGCAGCGGGAAATCAAAGTGCTCTCTCGCTGACAGTCTAACTGACACTGAGCTGTTCCAACCAAACAAACAAAAGCTTGTACGATACGAGGGTCGATACAAGCGTCGATAACAACGGCGGTACTGTACGCTACACTGATATTAAAATAAAAGGTTGTACCTAGTAAGCACTCAAACACGCAAGAAATAACAAAAATAAACTAGTAACTACCCAGATGACTGAAGATACGACGCTCCTGTTTGAAGCTCTCCTCACTTCCAATCGGCAAGCGTAAGAGAGCATCCGCGACCACATTTTCGGTACCCCTAACATACTCTATCTGACACTGGAGCCTTTGTAAGAACATTGCCCACCTAGTGAGCCTCTTGTTCAGCAGCCTACAATCCTGCAAATAACTAAGTGCCTTCTCGTCCGTCATTACAATGGTCTCATGCCCTTCCAAGTATATCCGGAGTTACATAAAACCCCACACCGCTGCCTTTTCAGACATACCATAGGCCCACGCATGCTTAGTCGGCATCCTACTTGCAAACGATATACTACAGTGTTCCATCTTTCCGTCAACCAACTTCTTTTGAAACAGAACAACACCTATCCCATAGTCTGAGCTGTCAGTGGCAAAGTGATAAAATGGGAGTGACATATGTGGGTAGAATAGTATACTACTCTTACTTAAACTATCCTTGATTTTATTAAAGTACCTATCACAATCAGCTGTACACACCCATGGTGCATTTTTCTTTAACAATCGTGATGGGTTCGGTAAATTAAGGCTTGAATCATCTACGACCTTTCGGTAGAACCCTACCATTCCGAGGTATGATCTCAATTACTAGTGATTTCTTGGTTTGACGCACTCCGCTATTGCATTTTCTTTTCTTCATTGGGTACAAAACCCTCTGATGACAATACATGTACTAAAAATTTTATTTCTGTCTTCACAAACTCATACTTTATCAATTTCAGAGTCATACCCCTATTTCTCAGAGCTGTAAACACATCTTGCAACAAACCATAGTGCTCCCTCCAATTTGATGTAGCAATAAATATACCATACACGTAAATTGTTAGTCTTCTCATGAGCTCACTTCCCAACACATAACTGAGAGCTCTCACGAATACAGCTACAGATATGCATAGTCCAAAACGGACTACTTTGTATTGATAGGCCCTGCCTTCAAACAGGAAGGCAGTATACTTTCCGCTTTCCACTGTTAAAGGCACCTACCAAAACCCAGCCATCGAATCCATAGTTATTAATAGTTTTACATTTTTGAACCCTAAAATCAATTCATCTATGTTCTCAGGGTGGTCTGTTTCCCTTACAAATACTTTGTTTAACCTCCTAGCATCTAGAACCAAGCGCACCGATTTGTCCTTCTTCTTGACAACTACTATTGGGTTGCAATATTCACTTCTGCACTGTTCCACGATTCCTCATTCTAACATACATTGTAGTTCTCCTCTAACTGCCTCCCTGTCTGCCAGTACTATACGGTATGGCCTGACCTTAATGGGTTCATGTGGATTGACCCTGAGTCAATACTCAAAATCAGTCACATTCCCTGGGTTCTCAGAAAACACATCTTTGTTCCACGATTCCTCATTCTAACATACATTGTAGTTCTCCTCTAACTGCCTCCCTGTCTGCCAGTACTATACGGTATGGCCTGACCTTAATGGGTTCATGTGGATTGACCCTGAGTCAATACTCAAAATCAGTCACATTCCCTGGGTTCTCAGAAAACACATCTTTGTTTTTACTCAATAATTGATATAAATCTGACTTATCATCCTCAGAAATCCCCCTTGTACCATTTACATTACTCGTTATCTCTTTCTCAACCTCCATCTCATCCATTAAGCGCTGTGCTACATGCAAACTAGCCACCAATTTTTCATAATTGAGTGCATTATTAAATTTAACCCTCTTTCTTCCCTCAACGGTATTCAGTTCCCCCATTCACATATTTGCCATTTGTGACAATTTGTATTTTGTGGCTTACACTGTACGAGAAAAAAGGGCTGTATTGGTTGTGCTCACGTCTCTTGGTCGATATTAAGCGATGGTGATTCTGGAACTTAACCCGGAGCGCTAGTGCAGGAGACTGGTATTAGCCTTATATTTTCTTTTTATTACCCATTTCTGGCTCCGTCAGTGTGCTGGAGATAAATGCTCATCCGGTATAAGGAGGCGGCCCACTAAGCTAGTACAGTGTGTACACAGTAAATATAACTGGTTTACCCGCGTGGGGATTTCACAGTGCGGCGTTTTTTTCCTTCTGACGTGTCGTTTTTTCGGGGTTTTACGTTTAATTCTTAGTGTTTGGTGACGCGTACAGTAATGTGTTATCCAATGACGTGAAGTCTTCGGAATTTTCTCGCAGTCCCTGGTTGCGGCGTATGTTGCGTATTCGTCGCCATTAGGCCGCGGGTCAATACGCCGCCACCAGCACAAATAGTTATTAAGCTTTGCAACACTGTGTGGGTTGCCTGATTTCACAGTTGCGTTAAAAAATCTTAGGATACAACTGTTCAAGGATGAGGAAGCGAGTTACTGTGTGAATATTTATTAAGAGATCTTAATCTGGCGATTAAGATATCCTGTTTTTCCACTGTTTGTAGTATAAAATTTATATCCCAGTATTCAGAGTTTAGTTGTTAAATAAATTTCGTAACATTTTGTTTCTTTGTGCACTTTTATCTATGAACATGTTTCCATTATACACAAGAGTGAAGTACGTCCGTCTATTAAATCACTCACATAAAAGGCAAAATATTAAGTGCTCATTTTTGGGTTTCCACTGTGGAATTGGTACGTAGCAGATGTTTCAGACCCAGAAAATGTTATTTGAGTGTTCCATGAATACTCATTTGATTTACAAAATTTCAGTGTCAGGCTTGTACTCTTTCAGTCATTATCGAATACTTTTGTCTTTGTGAAAGATACACTGTCTAGATAGTAGACGTCAGTATAACCGGGAAATACAGCCACCAAACAAGTAAACATGATGTGTCAGGGTGGATTACCAACAAAATCTGTCAAGAGCGCTTTCCACAAGATTCAGCAGTGGTATAGAATGCCCAGAAAAAATTAATAGAGCAAAATTCTGCCCTCCCAAGTTCGAGTCCGGGACCAGCACAATCCGCCAGGAAGTTTCAATACAGAAGGTTGCAGGTGTAGGTAGCGAACAAACAACTCCCTTTCTCCACAAGAGCAAGTGAAATATACACTAGCTTTATCGTTTGAGAAACACGTTGCTCCTTGGACAAATCATTTCCTTTCCCTGCCTCTACATATACGTGTACATCTACATCTGCATGTGAATGGGTGATTGTTAAAAGCTACCTAAGTCATACTTCTCACTTTTTTGAGTAATCTAACACATTTTTTTTATGAAAGCAGGCTGGTTTTATTTTAGATTACATTACACCATACTGTCCTTCACTGTTTTGGCTGATAAATCCTATTTTTAACATAACCTCAGTTCAGTGTGAAGGCCTTACGCCACCTTACTGGGAGGGTGTGTACGCCCGCGTGGTACCACTCTACTGGCTGACGTCAGAGCCAACGTCTTGCTGCATCAGTAACCTCTCCATTACCCACGTATTGCTTCCCGCGGAGTACGTACTTCTTTAGGACATGCATATGGCAGTCGGAAGGTGCGAGATCCGGGCTGCAGGGTAGATGAGGATGAAGAATCCCACGATGTTTTGTGAGGTCCTCTTGGGTGCGCAGACTTGGGTGAGGCCTTGCAGTGTCACGGAGAAGGAGATCGTCACTTCGAGAGAGAGCGTCGGCACGTTCCATCACTGCAGGAGTCAGAGCTGTGAGCGGCCGGCCGGCACACGAGGTATCGGGTAACGTTTGCGTGACGTTGTTTCGATAATGACAGACGCCACGCCCAATGACTCACCGTGCTTTTGTTCACTGCGAGGTGTCCGCAGATATTCTGCGAGCGCCTACGAATATCTGCGATACTCTGGTTGGAACCCACCTCCATTACAGAAAATATTTTGAAGGCAACGTACAGCGCTGCCACCTATAGGAAACGAAACTATAACGGCTGAAGCGGGAATATTTCACAATTTCTCACATCAAATTCCACATTTTTTCAGCCGAAATTGGCGGAGAAAAGAAAAGTGTTGCATTAGCTACTGAACGCCCCTCGTAAAGTAATGAGATTGCTTAAGCTGTTCTATACGTGGGAGTTCGATTCTTTAAAGAAACGGCGGTTGGGGGATTACTGATCAGTAGCTGTTTCGAATAGTGAGCGTATAAAGCAGCAAATCGAGGCAGCGTTACAAATGAGAGCCTCTGCTGGTGAAGCCGACGGGATTCCTCTTCGTCAGTGAAATTGGGGCTCGTGAAGCCAGCGGGCTGAGCATAATTTTTATTGGGTCATGAAGGCGTCGCTCATTTGTCTCGGCGGCGCGGCGCGGTGGGGCGGCGCACTTTGCATGGTAATTGGCCAGCGGCGTGCATCTGGACGCCGTCGCCGCCTCCGCCGCCTCCTCCGGCGCCCCCCGCCGCCCCCGCGGCGCCAATATTGATTCAGCACCGCCTCGGCTGGCGCGCTACGCCGCTGGCCTAACGTAATAACGCTACGCCACTCCTGGCGAGGAGAGCCCAATGAGGCGAACGCTCCGAGCCGCCGGTGCCCGCTGGGGGCGGTGTGTGTTCCGCCAGGCGGAGTGGAGTGTCTGCCGCCCGGATTCTCCTGTAGGCGGCGCGACGGCCCTGAGGCCGAGCCGGTACCGAGCGCAGGACACGATTAGCCGACGAAAATCCTCTCTGCAAAATCAACACGGATTCCGCAAACAGGTATCTTGCTAAAGTCGGCTAGCTCTGTTCGCCCACATCATACAGAGTGTCGTAGACAGTTGGTGCGTACGTTGATACTGTGTTCGTTGACTTCGGGAAGGCATTCGCTACTGTTCCGTTTAGTAGCTATAACACTTGCTTACCAAATAGGGGGCCAGTTTGTCACTTCCTTGTGACTTCAAGGCACATAGAACTCAACACTTATTTCTTTAATGAAACTGTATGCTTCCAGAGACTATTTCCAGTCTCAAACATCTATGATGTGGATATGCATACCGGAGCAAAGAATGAAAATTTATACCGAAACTGGGGTTCGAACCTGCCCCCCCCCCCCCCCCTGCACACCACACTTACTAGGCAGATGATCTGACTACTACGCCACCCTGCCACAGTGGCTTTGTGCAATTGCACCCACCTCAATACAAATTCCCATTCATGCCTCAGTCCACTTGGTATTCCCCTTAAACTCGAACAGCAGCAGACCTGGGTTCGAATCCCGGCCTTGGTATAAATTATCATTCGTCGCTTCAGACTGTACATATATAAGTACATCACACATATTTGAGATTTGAAAACGCCTGTGGAACAGTACAGTTTCACTAGACTAAAGCACATACGTCTCGGTTTCAGGCAGGATCCCTAATTTCGTTTTATACTAAGGTGCTATTCCAATACCGTTGGAGAGCCTATGCAATGCTTTTCGAGTTTAGAGGAATACCAAGTGGGCTGAGGCGTGAATGGGTATTTGGGTTGCGGAGGGAGGTGTGATAGGGTATTCCGCACAATTGTGCAAAGCCACTCACCAGGGTGGCGGAAAGTTTAGAGCATCTGTCTAGTGAACAGGAGACTCTGGTTAGAATCTCAAACTTGGTGGACCCACAAAAAAATACGTTTTTCATATTAGGTGCTTGTGCTGCCAGCTACTGCCAAGTACTCCAAATCAGCAACATCAGTGGTCCTTAGACATTGTGAGAGAGCAGAATGGGGCGCTCCACGGAACTCACAGACTTCGAACGTGGTTAGGTGATTGGGTGTCACTTGTGTCATACGTATGTACGCGAGATTTCCTCACTCCTAAACATCCCTAGGTCCACTGTTTCCAATGTGATAGTGAACTGGAAACGTGAACGACACATACAGCTCGATGGCGTACAGGCTGATGTCATATGTTGACTGACAAAGACCGCCGACAGTTGAAGAGGGCCGTAATGTGTAATAGGCAGACATCTATACAGACCATCACAGAGGAATTCCAAACTGCATCAGGATACACTGCAAGTACTATGACAGTTAGGCGTCAGGTGAGAAAACTTGGATTCTATGTTCAAGCGGCTTCTCATAAGCCCCACATCACGCCGCTAAATGCCAAACGACACCTCGCTTGGTGTAAGGAGCGTAGACATTGGACGACTGAACAGTGGAAAAATATTGTGTAGAGTGGCGAATCACGGTACACAATGTGGCGATCCGAAGACAGGGTGTGAATATGGCGAATGCCTAGTGAACGTCATCTGCCAGAGTCTGTAGTACCAACAGTGAAATTCGGATTCGGTGGTGTTATGGTGTGGTCGTGTTTTTCATGGAGGGGGCTTGCACCCCTTGTTGTTTTGCGTGGCAGTATCACAGCACAGGCCTACATTGATGTTGTAAGCAACTTCTTGCTTCCCACTGTTGAAGAGCAAATTGGGGATGGCGATTGCATCTTTCAACAATATCGAGAACTTGTTCATAACGCACGGTCTGTGGCAGAGTGGTTACACGACAGTAGCGTCCCTGGAATGGAGTGGCCAGCAGAGAGACCTGACCTGAATCCTATAGAACACCTTTGGGATGTTTTGGAACGCCGACTTCGTGCCTGGCCTCACCGACCGACATCGATACCTCTCCTCAGTGCAGCACTCCTTCAGGAATGGGCTGCCGTTCCCCGAGGAACCTTCCAGCACCTGATTGAACGTATGCCTGCGAGAGTGGAAGCTGTCATAAAGGCTAAGGGTGGGCCAACACCATATTGATTTCCAGCATTATCGATGGAGGGCGCCACGAACTCATAAGTAATTTTCAGCCAGGTGTCCGGATCCTTTTGATCACATAGTGTATTTCTTAGCCAAACAAAACCGGCACTTATGGAGGTAATAGCAAAAGTGTCCAAAGGAAATGTTAAAGCTCCTTTACTAAAAGCTATAGCACTGTTTACGAGAACCGTCAGTTCTTTCAGTACACACCGTCCGCCGTGTGATGCTCTGCCAGTGGCGTCATTCACATGTGGTAAGGAGGGGCGCTGGGTCAGCACACCAGTCTGCTGGGCGCTTCCAGCTTACCAGACTCTGGAGCCGCTGTGTTCTCAGGTAGCTCCTCAGCTGGCATCACGGGCTGAGGGCAGCTCGTTCAGGAACCTTAATATTTACAATATACAGAGTGAGTCACCAACTATTGCCTCCTAGGATAAGTCCGAAAGTATGATAGTAGCTGAAAAGTTTGTGGGAGAAATGTGGCATGGGGCAACGGGGGCCACAATACAACGCTGGGTTTTTGTTGCTAGGTGGGGTCGTTTCAGAGCTATGAACGTCAACTTTTTTTTAAAAAATAGGATGCTATAGCTTGGTACTTGTTTTCTGATAGCGGCTATCGAGACGAATCCAATGATGTGTAACAGTAAGGTCTTTGAAGGTGAACGAATGTCAAAAAGGTGGCATGAACGTCCATTTACAGAAGGTGTTCAGAGCGGTGACCATTAGTATCAATGAAGTGTTGCAATCTTCTTATCATGGATTGAGTGTTATTCCATGTTACATCGGCACTTGTCGAAGCACATTCTCTGACAATTCTCTCTCGTATATCGTGCAAACAGTAAATATTCTCTGAATACGGCATATCCATCCAACGTGCCATTGAAATGTAAACGCCATTTGCCAGTTTTGCTATACAGCACTAATAGGAACGGTAAAACTAGTATCGTCGAGTCAGGCGAATGTGAATGATGTATTCCCTCGAAGAACAAGTCGATATGCTTCTCATTTACGGAGAATGCCAACGAAATTCAGTGGGAGCTAGAGACTTATACGCTAAAAGATATCCTCAACATACTCACCCTATACGTCGTACATTTAAATATTTGTATGATAAATTGAAAACAACTGGATCCTTAATGCGTCGGAAACATATCCGGGAAAGGAAAGACACTAATGAGGAAACGGAAATTGGTACTCTTGCCACTGTAGTTGGAGATCCTTGTGTTAGTTTGCGTCAAATCGCTAGGGAGTCTGGCATGAGCCAGAGCAGTGTTGTTCGTCTTCTGCGTCGCCATAAGTATCATCCTCACCACATCAGTCTCCACCAAGAACTAACTGGTACGGATTGTATGCGTCGCACTGAATTCTGCCGATGGGCTCAACTTCAGATTCAGGGGGACGACACATTTATTAATTTGGTTTTATTTACTGATGAGGCTACATTCAAGAACCATGGAAATGTTATTTTGCATAACATGCATTATTGGGCAACCGAAAATCCATTTTGGCTGCGGCAAGTTGCACACCAAAAACCATGGTCGGTGAATGTATGGTGTGGGGTTCTGGAGGACAGAATAATAGGCCCCTCGTTCATCGAAGGAAATCTTAATGGTAGGAAGTACACCACATTCCTGCAAGAAACATTAGGTCTCTTATTGGAAAAAAATACCTTTAGGAACAAGGAACAGAATGTGATATCAATACTATGGGTGTCCGGCACATTTTTTGCTGATGGCTAGAAATGAGTTGCAGAGACAATTCCGAAATCGTTGGATTGGAAGCGGAGGAGATGTGTTGTGGCCGGCTAGTTCGCCAGACTTGACGCTTTTGCATTTTCTCTTGTGGGGATTCGTAAAACACATTCTTTATAAAGACGTTCCAACTACACCTGAAGATATGCGGGATAGAAGTGTCAGAGCATGTGCTTCGATAAGTGTCGATGTGATAAGGAATACCACTCAATCCCTGATAAGAACACTGCAGCACTGCACTGATACCAATGGTCACCACTTAGAATACCTTCTGTAAAGGAACGTTCATGCCACCTTTGTGACCTTCGTTAACCTTCAAAGACCTTACTGTTACATAGCACTGGACTCGCCTCGATAGTCGCTATCAGGAAATAAATACCAAACTATAGCACCCCATTAAAAAAAAACAAAGTTGACCTTCATATCTCTGAAACGACCTCCATCTAGCAACAAAAAACCAAAGTCATATTATGGCCCCCGTCGTCCTATGCAACTTTTGTCCCACAAAAGTTTCAGATTCTTTCAGAATTATTCTTGGTGGCAGTAGTTAGTGACTCACCCTGTATACTGCCCGACAAAAACAGTGAAGCACCCAGAAGGGGAGGAAGAAATGAAGTGTACTTCATGGGTTCAGGTGGTACGTGATGCTACTTCAATGATTACGATATCGAATCAACTTCGCGAAGAACTTGGCAGATTGAACCAATGACGTTCTTCTGAAACGTCCCCTTTAGAACAATTTATACAGGACTGTGCTGATAAACCTCTTACACTATTTGCTTTTCAAACAGCTGAGCAAAACTGAACGTACTCAAACATTCACTAAAGTGACACACAATATTTTTAGCGCAACGCAATCTGACTATCAAAGATCCCTGCAAAAGAATGGCCCTGAGTAACATTAAACTACACCTTTCAAAAATCACTTACCTCACAAAAATCTTCATTACTCGAACTACTGCAATACAGCGAGCACCACTACTGCCAGCTAAATAAAAGATTCAAACTACGGAAGGCACTAACTACTGATAGGGATAGTTAGCAAATTAAAGATTTTAATAGAGAACAAACAATGTATTTACCTTAATATCATCACAAGTCATAATATATGTAATTTCAAAACTCCGCCATCTCTCTCCTCACATCCACCACTGCTGGCGGCTCACCTATAACTGCGCAACGCTACGCGCTGTTCACACCCAGCTGCCGCTCTACAATGGCAGACAACAATGCAAACTAGCCACAGACTGCACACAGCACAGCCAGTGATTTTCATACAGAGAGCGCTACGTGGCGGCGGCGTTACCAATATAAAAACCTAAGCAGCCTACTTACATAAAGAAAACATCAACAGCCTACTTACACTTCCCTCTGTAGCCTGGGTGCGTGCACTAATTCGTTTTGGAAGGATGCCTGTGTTGAGGCAAGCTGGTCCATAACAGTTGCAATTGGTTCTTGATGACCTATATACTGGTACCGGGACTTCCGGAATAGCCCCGCACATATTCTGTCGAGGACAGATCTGTCCACGGAATTACTGAAACATAACGCAGACGCTTCATAGAGACATGTACCATGAATGAACATTGTCCTGATATCGCCGCATGAGAGATAACGCATAGAGATGCTGGATGTTCATGACGTACCGTTGTGCTGTTAGAGTTTCCTCAGTCACTGCCAGCCATGAGATGAAGCAACAGCCAATGGCACTTTTAACTCTAAGACGCCAGACGTAACACTGCTGTGCCCCTCCAAAACATAGCGTAGAACCGCGATTCATTCCTGAACACAATGCGTCCCCGTTCATCGACAGTTCGTGCTTCCCTGTCACGGCACCATTCCAAATGCAGCCATTTGTATTGAGGTGTTAACGGAAGTATATGCATGGGGACGTTAATACTGTGGTCTGGCTGCTGATGGTCTTCGATCAATGTTGCGCGATAACACAGAATGTTGCAGGGAGAACACTAGTTGTTGTCGGGCACCAGGAGTGGATGTGAAGGGTTGCGATGTGCTAGGTGCACAGTCCGATGATCCTGTCTTGAAGCCGTTTGTGATCTACGGGAAGCCTGAAGACGAAAATGCGTGTCTTCACTCTCACACGCAGTCCAACGTCGGACGACTGTCACACCCAAACACCCCACAAATCTGGACATTGCTTGATTCGTCCAAGGAGTCAAATGGAGACGTCAATGGAGCTCACTTCAAACTCTGTTAGGTGCTGATAACACTATCTCACACGATTATGCAAAATCTCCGTGTCATTCACAGGGATAACATATGACGCTATTCTCGCCCCTTATATGCTCTACCAAGCCTGGTAACAACAGAAAACACAAACAATATTAATGCACCCTAATAGTCGCTCTATTTGCCATAGGAAATTGCAGCTCCAATTATTTGCTTATCCACTGATGATGTGTACATACACAAAGTTGTGACTGTGTAGGCTTCCGCGGTTAGTGTCAGTTAACACAAGAGTTTTCCGGGGACAGTTCTGCATCACATTGTAATACAAATATACTATCACTGTAACCGTGACCAAAGCATTGATTTCATCGCTGATAGTCTTATTATTACAAGATGATGCAGTAATATACCCAGAAAGCTCTCAAGGTAACTGTACGAAGTTACATCGTCACCTGGATTGTGAATAACGCTGTTGTCTGTAGGAAATCTGTATCAAGTGATGTGTATCTTAAGGAAGGCATTACTAAGCTGTGTACATAACCACTACTGCCTGATGCGCATGGTGTTGGTTTGAGGGCGCCAGAAGCGAACTTTCGGCGATATCAGACGTAACAGTAATACTGGTCGTTTTAAACACTAACTTATATCTGCAATAGTGCTCAAATGTGACCGGTTCTGAAGTATTTAGACGAATTTAACGCTTTGTACATACAATTAGATTGAACTACTACCATCTACTAACCTGTAATTTATTTAAATAATGCCAGTAAACGAGCTGCATGTATTTCAGTAAGTGATGCAGACAATTCAGAACCGTAAATATTTAATTTGAAAGTTCGTTGTTTTTGCGGAGTGTGAGAAATCTACCATGTAATACAATTGTATTTTGCTACAATTTTCGTAGAGGTTTGCATATTACGATAATCTTATAATCTGGGTGTATTGTAATAAATTATACAGACAATTTAAAAGTGGAAATATTTAGTCTGCAGGTCCATAGAGCTTGCAAGTGTGATATGACTACCGAATTTTCGTCGTAAATGAGTGCTACTTAACCTATGAGTTTTTATCAATGATGCCAAGTCTGCAGGTGGCATGTATTTTAATAAGTAAAACAGACAGCTTAGAAACTGGAATGTTTAATTTTAAGCTTCTGTGCTTCAAAAGTGTGTGAAATCTTACATATAATACAGCAAATGGTAAATAACTTTATCAACGATTTTTTATTTTTGAGGTACTGACTCTGTCATCATTTTTGGAGGTGTCACATCTCTGTCAGCGTCTTAGATCGTCTCATGATGTGTATATAGACAAAGCATGTCGTTCTGCAATTTAAATGATATATCATAACAGAACACCTACTTCATTCCTGAAATCTTCCTTCCAAAAATCGTGCTGTGTCATGGAATTTTTATTAGATGTTGGTGTAATTGTTACAGTTTTTTGCCAACCGTTGTGGCCGAACGGTTCTAGGCGTTTCAGTCTTGAACCGCGCCACCGCTACGGTCGCAGGTTCGAATCCTGCCGCGAGCATGGATGTGTGTGATGTCCTTAGGTTAGTTAGGTTTAACTAGTTCTAGGTTCTACCTAGAACCTAGAACTAGATCTCAATCTTTTGCACTAATTGTCATCTATCATGTTTTCCTAGTGGTACATTATGTTCGTCGCATTCGGGAGGACGACGGTTCAATCCCGCGTCCAGCCATCCTGATTTAGGTTTTCCGTGATTTCCCTAAATCACTCCAGGCAAGTGCCGGGATGGTTCCTCTGAAAGGGCACGGCCGACTTCCTTCCCTAATCCGATGAGACCGATGACCACGCTGTCTGGTCTCCTTCCCAAAAAACAACCAACCAACCATTATGTTCGTCCTTCCTCCTCTGGCATATACTTTAGTGTTCACTATTATGTTTTGTAGACGCCAATTTCATGGAAGTGTGATTATACGGAAAACAACATAGTAGTACATAAAAAAAACATTGGATATTTTTTGCTTTTCTTATGTACTTTGCAAACGTTTTAGAACATTGTGATATTCGACGAGCATCACAGATTTGAAAATAATTAATCTAAGGCTCTATTCTATCTTACACCAGTGTGACCCTTAGAAGGAACGCTGTTGCTGCTATCTGTTGGACAAGCGTCAGGAGCTTAAACCAGTAGCTGATTTTATTTTGCGTTTTTGAAATTTTGCAGAATAGTATGTAAAGTAAAATTCATTTTTGACATCTACATATTACTAATTCGTTAATTACATTACATAGGCAAGCACTGGGTTTAAATATTTATGAGATGTATGTTTTATACTCGTTTTTGTATTCTAAAAGAAACTTACCTGCTTGTTTAGCAGGCCACATTTGTTTTGGCATGAAAATAGCATTAGGGTAGCTATTTTAGATTTCGCATCATGTTATTTGGCACAGATTTAAACATCACATTTTTTGCGTTGTTGATACATTTTACAGACTTGGAAAGAACATTAAGACATTTGACTAGCCTCAGAAATACATGTGGAAAATAATTAAGTCAAGGCACTGCTGTGTCATACACCAAGCATGGTACATGGATCGAACTTTTAACATATTTATCAGTGCAGACATGTTGGAAATTTGTGGTAAGGTCTTATGGGACCAAACGGGTAAGGTCATTTGTCCCTAAGCTGACACACTACTTAATCTAAACCTTACTTACGCGAAGGACAACACACACGCCAATGCCCGAAAGAGGACTCGAAGGTCCGGCGGGGAGGGGGTGGGGGAGGGGGAGGGGGGGAAGGGAGGGAGGGGGCCGCGAACCGTGTTGAGGCGCCCAAGACCGCGCGGCTGTGCAGACGTACAGACATATGTTGGTGATAGTAAGCAAGTGCGCCGTGAGTTAAGAGTTGCTTCAAGTTTTTCATTGTCTTCGGAACAGTATTTCAAGTGCATCTCATATTTGACAGCTACACATTACTAATTTGTTAATTACATTCGGTAAGCAGATGCTGAACTAAAAAAAAAAAACGGTTCCAATATTCCATGAGGAATGATACGTAAGTTCTGATGAAATTTACTGGTGTGATTAGTGAGTAAGTCCATAAACTACTTTTTGAAAGCACTAATGAAAACTTAGTTGACACAGTTTCCATCATGTTACACAATTCTATTACTTTTTAAAGTGTGAGGTGTATTTTTTTGATGAATAATTCAGATTATTAGTATAATTTTGAACGCAGCTGAGAAGGGACTACGTTGGAGTTGTCTCTCATTGTTATGGTAGCTGAAACGCTTGGCTCTGGTTGGAGAAGAGGGGAGTGAGGTCGTGCATGATGCAGTGTGTCTTTACTCTATTTTACATAAATATTACGGAAATAATGTAAGTTGGAGTAATTTGTGTGCATCTTTTAATACTAAACTTTGATTGGCTGGAAAGAAGAGAGGGAGTGGAGAGGGTGGTATAAAGCAAAATTGATTTAGTTCCCTCTTCTCGGATATCCAAGTGGCTGTTTCGTATTAAATACTTCGCTGTAATTGGTTGGAGATAGGGAGAGGAGGGTCTTTTGAATTTACCACTCTTGGATGTTTCAGGTTTAAAACTAAAGAATGATTCGCTGGAGATAGGGGTGTCGGGGAGGGTTTTTTAATTTCGCACTAAGACAGCTAGTTTATTTGCACCATACAGGATTTTTGGTTGGCTCAATCACTTTTAGCACTACGCTGTCGTTGACTCGAGACAGGGGGAGGGGAATAGGGGGTGGCTTTCAATTTCCTTTTAGCACAATTGCTATCTTCACCATCTTCAATTATTTTCATTGACTCTTTCATTTTTAATACTTCATTGTGATTGGTTGAAGATAAGGAGGGAGAAGAAGGAACTAGGGGGACATTGCTACTGCTGTGTGGATGTGTTTGCAGTTTACAGATGCTCAGT